>NW_027645508.1:0-147000 GCF_951640355.1 Cnephaeus nilssonii | reverse complement strand
CAGTAGTAATTCAGAGGAAATACTAATGAATATCATAGAATTGTGTGAGAACAAGTGTAAAGGACATCAAAATGTAAGTCTCTAGTCTAGAAAGGATGTTATACACTACAGAAATCCTTGAAATAGAGTTACTTCTCAAGAAAACAGTGTTTCAACCCCCTATAATTCACTGAAAAGTAGTATTCAACTGTAAAACAGTTGAAAGACAAGTGTATATAGCTTCTCCAGTTCAGGGAAGAGTGTATAAAGTTGTTTCTACATGTGGTGAAGTCCCACAAGTCGAAAAGAAGGCCCATTATAGGAAACAGCTAGAAATCAGTAGTCATTCAGAGCTAATACTAATGAATATCACATCATAGAGAGAGAACAAGGGTAAAAGACATCAAAATGTAAGTCTCTAGTATAGAAAGGATGTTGTACACTGCACAAATCCTTGAAATAGAGTTAGTTCACATGAAACCAGTGTTTCAAACCACCAGAATGCACTGAAAAGTAGTATTTAACTGTAAAACAGTTGAAAGACAAGTTTATATAGCTTCGCAAGTCCACAGAAGACTGTATAAAGTTGTTTCTACATGTGGTGAAGGCCCACAAGTATACCAGAAGGCCCATTATAGGAAACAGCTAGAAAACAGTAGTAATTCAGAGGAAATACTAATGAATATCATAGAATTGTGTGAGAACAAGTGTAAAAGACATCAAAATGTAACTCTCTAGTCTAGAAAGGATGTTATACACTGCAGAAATCCTTGATATAGAGTTACTTCTCAAGAAAACAGTGTTTCAACCCACTATAATTGACTGAAAAGTAGTATTTAACTGTAAAACAGTTGAAAGACAAGTTTATATAGCTTCGCAAGTCCACAGAATACTGTATAAAGTTGTTTCTACAGGTGGTGAAGTCCCACAAGTAGAAAAGAAGGCCCATTATAGGAAACAGCTAGAAATCAGTAGTAATTCAGAGGAAATACTAATGAATATCATAGAATTGTGTGAGAACAAGTGTAAAAGACATCAAAATGTAAGTCTCTAGTCTAGAAAGGATGTTATACACTACAGAAATCCTTGAAATAGAGTTACTTCACAAGAAAACAGTGTTTCAACCCACTAGAATTCACTGAAAAGTAGTACTCAACTGTAAAACAGTTGAAAGACAAGTGTATATAGCTTCTCAAGTTCAGAGAAAACTGTATAAAGTTGTTTGTACATGTGGTGAAGTCCCACAAGTAGAAAATAAGGCCCATTATAGGAAATAGCTAGAAATCAGTAGTCATTCAGAGCAAATACTAATGAATATCACATAATAGAGAGAGAACAAGTGTAAAAGACATCAAAATGAAAGTGTCTAGTCTAGAAAGGATATTGTACACTACAGAAATCCTTGAAATAGAGTTACTTCACAAGAAAACAGTGTTTCAACCCACTAGAATTCACTGAAAAGTAGTATTCAACTGTAAAACAGTTGAAAGACAAGTTTATAGAGATGCACAAGTTAAGAGAAGAGTGTATAAAGTTGTTTCTACATGTGGTGAAGTCCCACAAGTAGAAAAGAAGGCCCATTATAGGAAACAGCTAGAAATCAGTAGTAATTCAGAGGAAATACTAATGAATATCACAGAATAGTGAGAGAACAAGTGTAAAAGACATCTAAATGTAAGTCTCTAGTCTAGAAAGGATGTTGTACACTGCAGAAATCCTTGAAATAGAGTTAGTTCACATGAAACCAGTGTTTGAAACCACCGGAATTCACTGAAAAGTAGTACTCAACTGTAAAACAGTTGAAAGACATGTTTATATAGCTTCGGAAGTCCACAGAAGACTGTATAAAGTTGTTTCTACATGTGGTGAAGGCCCACAAGTATACCAGAAGGCCCATTATAGGAAACAGCTAGAAAACAGTAGTAATTCAGAGGAAATACTAATGAATATCATAGAATTGTGTGAGAACAAGTGTAAAAGACATCAAAATGTAACTCTCTAGTCTAGAAAGGATGTTATACACTGCAGAAATCCTTGATATAGAGTTACTTCTCAAGAAAACAGTGTTTCAACCCACTATAATTGACTGAAAAGTAGTATTTAACTGTAAAACAGTTGAAAGACAAGTTTATATAGCTTCGCAAGTCCACAGAATACTGTATAAAGTTGTTTCTACAGGTGGTGAAGTCCCACAAGTAGAAAAGAAGGCCCATTATAGGAAACGGCTAGAAATCAGTAGTCATTCAGAGCAAATACTAATGAATATCACATAATAGAGAGAGAACAAGTGTAAAAGACATCAAAATGAAAGTGTCTAGTCTAGAAAGGATATTGTACACTACAGAAATCCTTGAAATAGAGTTACTTCACAAGAAAACAGTGTTTCAACCCACTAGAATTCACTGAAACGTAGTACTCAACTGTAAAACAGTTGAAAGACAAGTGTATATAGCTTCTCAAGTTCAGAGAAAACTGTATAAAGTTGTTTGTACATGTGGTGAAGTCCCACAAGTAGAAAATAAGGCCCATTATAGGAAATAGCTAGAAATCAGTAGTAATTCAGAGGAAATACTAATGAATATCATAGAATTGTGTGAGAACAAGTGTAAAGGACATCAAAATGTAAGTCTCTAGTCTAGAAAGGATGTTATACACTACAGAAATCCTTGAAATAGAGTTACTTCTCAAGAAAACAGTGTTTCAACCCCCTATAATTCACTGAAAAGTAGTATTCAACTGTAAAACAGTTGAAAGACAAGTGTATATAGCTTCTCCAGTTCAGGGAAGAGTGTATAAAGTTGTTTCTACATGTGGTGAAGTCCCACAAGTCGAAAAGAAGGCCCATTATAGGAAACAGCTAGAAATCAGTAGTCATTCAGAGCTAATACTAATGAATATCACATCATAGAGAGAGAACAAGGGTAAAAGACATCAAAATGTAAGTCTCTAGTATAGAAAGGATGTTGTACACTGCACAAATCCTTGAAATAGAGTTAGTTCACATGAAACCAGTGTTTCAAACCACCAGAATGCACTGAAAAGTAGTATTTAACTGTAAAACAGTTGAAAGACAAGTTTATATAGCTTCGCAAGTCCACAGAAGACTGTATAAAGTTGTTTCTACATGTGGTGAAGGCCCACAAGTATACCAGAAGGCCCATTATAGGAAACAGCTAGAAAACAGTAGTAATTCAGAGGAAATACTAATGAATATCATAGAATTGTGTGAGAACAAGTGTAAAAGACATCAAAATGTAACTCTCTAGTCTAGAAAGGATGTTATACACTGCAGAAATCCTTGATATAGAGTTACTTCTCAAGAAAACAGTGTTTCAACCCACTATAATTGACTGAAAAGTAGTATTTAACTGTAAAACAGTTGAAAGACAAGTTTATATAGCTTCGCAAGTCCACAGAATACTGTATAAAGTTGTTTCTACAGGTGGTGAAGTCCCACAAGTAGAAAAGAAGGCCCATTATAGGAAACAGCTAGAAATCAGTAGTAATTCAGAGGAAATACTAATGAATATCATAGAATTGTGTGAGAACAAGTGTAAAAGACATCAAAATGTAAGTCTCTAGTCTAGAAAGGATGTTATACACTACAGAAATCCTTGAAATAGAGTTACTTCACAAGAAAACAGTGTTTCAACCCACTAGAATTCACTGAAAAGTAGTACTCAACTGTAAAACAGTTGAAAGACAAGTGTATATAGCTTCTCAAGTTCAGAGAAAACTGTATAAAGTTGTTTGTACATGTGGTGAAGTCCCACAAGTAGAAAATAAGGCCCATTATAGGAAATAGCTAGAAATCAGTAGTCATTCAGAGCAAATACTAATGAATATCACATAATAGAGAGAGAACAAGTGTAAAAGACATCAAAATGAAAGTGTCTAGTCTAGAAAGGATATTGTACACTACAGAAATCCTTGAAATAGAGTTACTTCACAAGAAAACAGTGTTTCAACCCACTAGAATTCACTGAAAAGTAGTATTCAACTGTAAAACAGTTGAAAGACAAGTTTATAGAGATGCACAAGTTAAGAGAAGAGTGTATAAAGTTGTTTCTACATGTGGTGAAGTCCCACAAGTAGAAAAGAAGGCCCATTATAGGAAACAGCTAGAAATCAGTAGTAATTCAGAGGAAATACTAATGAATATCACAGAATAGTGAGAGAACAAGTGTAAAAGACATCTAAATGTAAGTCTCTAGTCTAGAAAGGATGTTGTACACTGCAGAAATCCTTGAAATAGAGTTAGTTCACATGAAACCAGTGTTTGAAACCACCGGAATTCACTGAAAAGTAGTACTCAACTGTAAAACAGTTGAAAGACATGTTTATATAGCTTCGGAAGTCCACAGAAGACTGTATAAAGTTGTTTCTACATGTGGTGAAGGCCCACAAGTATACCAGAAGGCCCATTATAGGAAACAGCTAGAAAACAGTAGTAATTCAGAGGAAATACTAATGAATATCATAGAATTGTGTGAGAACAAGTGTAAAAGACATCAAAATGTAACTCTCTAGTCTAGAAAGGATGTTATACACTGCAGAAATCCTTGATATAGAGTTACTTCTCAAGAAAACAGTGTTTCAACCCACTATAATTGACTGAAAAGTAGTATTTAACTGTAAAACAGTTGAAAGACAAGTTTATATAGCTTCGCAAGTCCACAGAATACTGTATAAAGTTGTTTCTACAGGTGGTGAAGTCCCACAAGTAGAAAAGAAGGCCCATTATAGGAAACAGCTAGAAATCAGTAGTAATTCAGAGGAAATACTAATGAATATCATAGAATTGTGTGAGAACAAGTGTAAAAGACATCAAAATGTAAGTCTCTAGTCTAGAAAGGATGTTATACACTACAGAAATCCTTGAAATAGAGTTACTTCTCAAGAAAACAGTGTTTCAACCCCCTATAATTCACTGAAAAGTAGTATTCAACTGTAAAACAGTTGAAAGACAAGTGTATATAGCTTCTCCAGTTCAGGGAAGAGTGTATAAAGTTGTTTCTACATGTGGTGAAGTCCCACAAGTCGAAAAGAAGGCCCATTATAGGAAACAGCTAGAAATCAGTAGTCATTCAGAGCTAATACTAATGAATATCACATCATAGAGAGAGAACAAGGGTAAAAGACATCAAAATGTAAGTCTCTAGTCTAGAAAGGATGTTGTACACTGCACAAATCCTTGAAATAGAGTTAGTTCACATGAAACCAGTGTTTCAAACCACCAGAATGCACTGAAAAGTAGTATTTAACTGTAAAACAGTTGAAAGACAAGTTTATATAGCTTCGCAAGTCCACAGAAGACTGTATAAAGTTGTTTCTACATGTGGTGAAGGCCCACAAGTATACCAGAAGGCCCATTATAGGAAACAGCTAGAAAACAGTAGTAATTCAGAGGAAATACTAATGAATATCATAGAATTGTGTGAGAACAAGTGTAAAAGACATCAAAATGTAACTCTCTAGTCTAGAAAGGATGTTATACACTGCAGAAATCCTTGATATAGAGTTACTTCTCAAGAAAACAGTGTTTCAACCCACTATAATTGACTGAAAAGTAGTATTTAACTGTAAAACAGTTGAAAGACAAGTTTATATAGCTTCGCAAGTCCACAGAATACTGTATAAAGTTGTTTCTACAGGTGGTGAAGTCCCACAAGTAGAAAAGAAGGCCCATTATAGGAAACAGCTAGAAATCAGTAGTAATTCAGAGGAAATACTAATGAATATCATAGAATTGTGTGAGAACAAGTGTAAAAGACATCAAAATGTAAGTCTCTAGTCTAGAAAGGATGTTATACACTACAGAAATCCTTGAAATAGAGTTACTTCACAAGAAAACAGTGTTTCAACCCACTAGAATTCACTGAAAAGTAGTACTCAACTGTAAAACAGTTGAAAGACAAGTGTATATAGCTTCTCAAGTTCAGAGAAAACTGTATAAAGTTGTTTGTACATGTGGTGAAGTCCCACAAGTAGAAAATAAGGCCCATTATAGGAAATAGCTAGAAATCAGTAGTCATTCAGAGCAAATACTAATGAATATCACATAATAGAGAGAGAACAAGTGTAAAAGACATCAAAATGAAAGTGTCTAGTCTAGAAAGGATATTGTACACTACAGAAATCCTTGAAATAGAGTTACTTCACAAGAAAACAGTGTTTCAACCCACTAGAATTCACTGAAAAGTAGTACTCAACTGTAAAACAGTTGAAAGACAAGTGTATATAGCTTCTCCAGTTCAGGGAAGAGTGTATAAAGTTGTTTCTACATGTGGTGAAGTCCCACAAGTCGAAAAGAAGGCCCATTATAGGAAACAGCTAGAAATCAGTAGTCATTCAGAGCTAATACTAATGAATATCACATCATAGAGAGAGAACAAGGGTAAAAGACATCAAAATGTAAGTCTCTAGTCTAGAAAGGATGTTGTACACTGCACAAATCCTTGAAATAGAGTTAGTTCACATGAAACCAGTGTTTCAAACCACCAGAATGCACTGAAAAGTAGTATTTAACTGTAAAACAGTTGAAAGACAAGTTTATATAGCTTCGCAAGTCCACAGAAGACTGTATAAAGTTGTTTCTACATGTGGTGAAGTCCCACAAGTAGAAAATAAGGCCCATTATAGGAAACAGCTAGCAATAAGTAGTAATTCAGAGGAAATACTAATGAATATCATAGAATTGTGTGAGAACAAGTGTAAAAGACATCAAAATGTAAATTTATAGTCTAGAAAGGATGTTATACACTACAGAAATCCTTGAAATAGAGTTACTTCACAAGAAAACAGTGTTTCAACCCACTAGAATTCACTGAAAAGTAGTATTCAACTGTAAAACAGTTGAAAGACAAGTTTATAGAGATGCACAAGTTCAGAGAAGAGTGTATAAAGTTGTTTCTACATGTGGTGAAGTCCCACAAGTAGAAAAGAAGGCCCATTATAGGAAACAGCTAGAAATCAGTAGTAATTCAGAGGAAATACTAATGAATATCATAGAATTGTGTGAGAACAAGTGTAAAAGACATCAAAATGTAAGTTTCTAGTCTAGAAAGGATGTTATACACTACAGAAATCCTTGAAATAGAGTTACTTCACAAGACAACAGTGTTTCAACCCACTAGAATTCACTGAAAAGGAGTATTCAACTGTAAAACAGTTGAAAGACAAGTGTATATAGCTTCTCAAGTTCAGAGAAGAGTGTATAAAGTTGTTTCTACATGTGGTGAAGTCCCACAAGTAGAGCAGAAGGCCCATTATGGGAAAGAGGTAGAAATCAGTAGTAATTCAGAGGAAATACTAATGAATATCACAGAATAGTGAGAGAACAAGTGTAAAAGACATCTAAATGTAAGTCTCTAGTCTAGAAAGGATGTTGTACACTGCAGAAATCCTTGAAATAGAGTTAGTTCACATGAAACCAGTGTTTGAAACCACCGGAATTCACTGAAAAGTAGTACTCAACTGTAAAACAGTTGAAAGACAAGTTTATATAGCTTCGGAAGTCCACAGAAGACTGTATAAAGTTGTTTCTACATGTGGTGAAGGCCCACAAGTATACCAGAAGGCCCATTATAAGAAACAGCTAGAAAACAGTAGTAATTCAGAGGAAATACTAATGAATATCATAGAATTGTGTGAGAACAAGTGTAAAATACATCAAAATGTAAGTCTCTAGTCTAGAAAGGATGTTATACACTACAGAAATCCTTGAAATAGAGTTACTTCTCAAGAAAACAGTGTTTCAACCCACTATAATTGACTGAAAAGTAGTATTTAACTGTAAAACAGTTGAAAGACAAGTATATATAGCTTCTCCAGTTCAGGGAAGAGTGTATAAAGTTGTTTCTACATGTGGTGAAGTCCCACAAGTCGAAAAGAAGGCCCATTATAGGAAACAGCTAGAAATCAGTAGTCATTCGGAGCTAATACTAATGAATATCACATAATAGAGAGAGAACAAGTGTAAAAGACATCAAAATGTAAGTCTCTAGTCTAGAAAGGATGTTGTACACTGCAGAAATCCTTGAAATAGAGTTAGTTCACATGAAACCAGTGTTTCAAACCATGAGAATGCACTGAAAAGTAGTATTTAACTGTAAAACTGTTGAAAGACAAGTTTATATAGCTTCGCAACTCCACAGAAGACTGTATAAAGTTGTTTCTACAGGTGGTGAAGTCCTACAAGTAGAGCAGAAGGCCCATTATAGGAAACAGCTAGAAATCAGTAGTAATTCAGAGGAAATACTAATGAATATCATAGAATTGTGTGAGAACAAGTGTAAAAGACATCAAAATGTAAGTCTCTAGTCTAGAAAGGATGTTATACACTACAGAAATCCTTGAAATAGAGTTACTTCACAAGAAAACAGTGTTTCAACCCACTATAATTCACTGAAAAGTAGTATTCAACTGTAAAACAGTTGAAAGACAAGTTTATAGAGATGCACAAGTTCAGAGAAGAGTGTATAAAGTTGTTTCTACATGTGGTGAAGTCCCACAAGTAGAAAAGAAGGCCCATTATAGGAAACAGCTAGAAATCAGTAGTAATTCAGAGGAAATACTAATGAATATCATAGAATTGTGTGAGAACAAGTGTAAAAGACATCAAAATGTAAGTCTCTAGTCTAGAAAGGATGTTATACACTACAGAAATCCTTGAAATAGAGTTACTTCACAAGAAAACAGTGTTTCAACCCACTATAATTCACTGAAATGTAGTACTCAACTGTAAAACAGTTGAAAGACAAGTGTATATAGCTTCTCAAGTTCAGAGAAAAGTGTATAAAGTTGTTTCTACATGTGGTGAAGTCCCACAAGTCGAAAAGAAGGCCCATTATAGGAAACAGCTAGAAATCAGTAGTAATTCAGAGGAAATACTAATGAATATCACAGAATAGTGAGAGAACAAGTGTAAAAGACATCTAAATGTAAGTCTCTAGTCTAGAAAGGATGTTGTACACTGCAGAAATCCTTGAAATAGAGTTAGTTCACATGAAACCAGTGTTTGAAACCACCGGAATTCACTGAAAAGTAGTACTCAACTGTAAAACAGTTGAAAGACAAGTTTATATAGCTTCGGAAGTCCACAGAAGACTGTATAAAGTTGTTTCTACATGTGGTGAAGGCCCACAAGTATACCAGAAGGCCCATTATAGGAAACAGCTAGAAAACAGTAGTAATTCAGAGGAAATACTAATGAATATCATAGAATTGTGTGAGAACAAGTGTAAAAGACATCAAAATGTAACTCTCTAGTCTAGAAAGGATGTTATACACTGCAGAAATCCTTGATATAGAGTTACTTCTCAAGAAAACAGTGTTTCAACCCACTATAATTGACTGAAAAGTAGTATTTAACTGTAAAACAGTTGAAAGACAAGTTTATATAGCTTCGCAAGTCCACAGAATACTGTATAAAGTTGTTTCTACAGGTGGTGAAGTCCCACAAGTAGAAAAGAAGGCCCATTATAGGAAACAGCTAGAAATCAGTAGTAATTCAGAGGAAATACTAATGAATATCATAGAATTGTGTGAGAACAAGTGTAAAAGACATCAAAATGTAAGTTTCTAGTCTAGAAAGGATGTTATACACTACAGAAATCCTTGAAATAGAGTTACTTCACAAGACAACAGTGTTTCAACCCACTAGAATTCACTGAAAAGGAGTATTCAACTGTAAAACAGTTGAAAGACAAGTGTATATAGCTTCTCAAGTTCAGAGAAGAGTGTATAAAGTTGTTTCTACATGTGGTGAAGTCCCACAAGTAGAGCAGAAGGCCCATTATGGGAAAGAGGTAGAAATCAGTAGTAATTCAGAGGAAATACTAATGAATATCACAGAATAGTGAGAGAACAAGTGTAAAAGACATCTAAATGTAAGTCTCTAGTCTAGAAAGGATGTTGTACACTGCAGAAATCCTTGAAATAGAGTTAGTTCACATGAAACCAGTGTTTGAAACCACCGGAATTCACTGAAAAGTAGTACTCAACTGTAAAACAGTTGAAAGACAAGTTTATATAGCTTCGGAAGTCCACAGAAGACTGTATAAAGTTGTTTCTACATGTGGTGAAGGCCCACAAGTATACCAGAAGGCCCATTATAAGAAACAGCTAGAAAACAGTAGTAATTCAGAGGAAATACTAATGAATATCATAGAATTGTGTGAGAACAAGTGTAAAATACATCAAAATGTAAGTCTCTAGTCTAGAAAGGATGTTATACACTACAGAAATCCTTGAAATAGAGTTACTTCTCAAGAAAACAGTGTTTCAACCCACTATAATTGACTGAAAAGTAGTATTTAACTGTAAAACAGTTGAAAGACAAGTGTATATAGCTTCTCCAGTTCAGGGAAGAGTGTATAAAGTTGTTTCTACATGTGGTGAAGTCCCACAAGTCGAAAAGAAGGCCCATTATAGGAAACAGCTAGAAATCAGTAGTCATTCGGAGCTAATACTAATGAATATCACATAATAGAGAGAGAACAAGTGTAAAAGACATCAAAATGTAAGTCTCTAGTCTAGAAAGGATGTTGTACACTGCAGAAATCCTTGAAATAGAGTTAGTTCACATGAAACCAGTGTTTCAAACCATGAGAATGCACTGAAAAGTAGTATTTAACTGTAAAACTGTTGAAAGACAAGTTTATATAGCTTCGCAACTCCACAGAAGACTGTATAAAGTTGTTTCTACAGGTGGTGAAGTCCTACAAGTAGAGCAGAAGGCCCATTATAGGAAACAGCTAGAAATCAGTAGTAATTCAGAGGAAATACTAATGAATATCATAGAATTGTGTGAGAACAAGTGTAAAAGACATCAAAATGTAAGTCTCTAGTCTAGAAAGGATGTTATACACTACAGAAATCCTTGAAATAGAGTTACTTCACAAGAAAACAGTGTTTCAACCCACTATAATTCACTGAAAAGTAGTATTCAACTGTAAAACAGTTGAAAGACAAGTTTATAGAGATGCACAAGTTCAGAGAAGAGTGTATAAAGTTGTTTCTACATGTGGTGAAGTCCCACAAGTAGAAAAGAAGGCCCATTATAGGAAACAGCTAGAAATCAGTAGTAATTCAGAGGAAATACTAATGAATATCATAGAATTGTGTGAGAACAAGTGTAAAAGACATCAAAATGTAAGTCTCTAGTCTAGAAAGGATGTTATACACTACAGAAATCCTTGAAATAGAGTTACTTCACAAGAAAACAGTGTTTCAACCCACTATAATTCACTGAAATGTAGTACTCAACTGTAAAACAGTTGAAAGACAAGTGTATATAGCTTCTCAAGTTCAGAGAAAAGTGTATAAAGTTGTTTCTACATGTGGTGAAGTCCCACAAGTCGAAAAGAAGGCCCATTATAGGAAACAGCTAGAAATCAGTAGTAATTCAGAGGAAATACTAATGAATATCACAGAATAGTGAGAGAACAAGTGTAAAAGACATCTAAATGTAAGTCTCTAGTCTAGAAAGGATGTTGTACACTGCAGAATTCCTTGAAATAGAGTTAGTTCACATGAAACCAGTGTTTGAAACCACCGGAATTCACTGAAAAGTAGTACTCAACTGTAAAACAGTTGAAAGACAAGTTTATATAGCTTCGGAAGTCCACAGAAGACTGTATAAAGTTGTTTCTACATGTGGTGAAGGCCCACAAGTATACCAGAAGGCCCATTATAGGAAACAGCTAGAAAACAGTAGTAATTCAGAGGAAATACTAATGAATATCATAGAATTGTGTGAGAACAAGTGTAAAAGACATCAAAATGTAACTCTCTAGTCTAGAAAGGATGTTATACACTGCAGAAATCCTTGATATAGAGTTACTTCTCAAGAAAACAGTGTTTCAACCCACTATAATTGACTGAAAAGTAGTATTTAACTGTAAAACAGTTGAAAGACAAGTTTATATAGCTTCGCAAGTCCACAGAATACTGTATAAAGTTGTTTCTACAGGTGGTGAAGTCCCACAAGTAGAAAAGAAGGCCCATTATAGGAAACGGCTAGAAATCAGTAGTCATTCAGAGCAAATACTAATGAATATCACATAATAGAGAGAGAACAAGTGTAAAAGACATCAAAATGAAAGTGTCTAGTCTAGAAAGGATATTGTACACTGCAGAAATCCTTGAAATAGAGTTACTTCACAAGAAAACAGTGTTTCAACCCACTGGAATTCACTGAAAAGTAGTACTCAACTGTAAAACAGTTGAAAGACAAGTGTATATAGCTTCTCAAGTTCAGAGAAAACTGTATAAAGTTGTTTGTACATGTGGTGAAGTCCCACAAGTAGAAAATAAGGCCCATTATAGGAAACAGCTAGAAATCAGTAGTAATTCAGAGGAAATACTAATGAATATCATAGAATTGTGTGAGAACAAGTGTAAAAGACATCAAAATGTAAGTCTCTAGTCTAGAAAGGATGTTATACACTACAGAAATCCTTGAAATAGAGTTACTTCTCAAGAAAACAGTGTTTCAACCCACTATAATTCACTGAAAAGTAGTATTCAACTGTAAAACAGTTGAAAGACAAGTGTATATAGCTTCTCCAGTTCAGGGAAGAGTGTATAAAGTTGTTTCTACATGTGGTGAAGTCCCACAAGTCGAAAAGAAGGCCCATTATAGGAAACAGCTAGAAATCAGTAGTCATTCAGAGCTAATACTAATGAATATCACATCATAGAGAGAGAACAAGGGTAAAAGACATCAAAATGTAAGTCTCTAGTCTAGAAAGGATGTTGTACACTGCACAAATCCTTGAAATAGAGTTAGTTCACATGAAACCAGTGTTTCAAACCACCAGAATGCACTGAAAAGTAGTATTTAACTGTAAAACAGTTGAAAGACAAGTTTATATAGCTTCGCAAGTCCACAGAAGACTGTATAAAGTTGTTTCTACATGTGGTGAAGTCCCACAAGTAGAAAATAAGGCCCATTATAGGAAACAGCTAGCAATAAGTAGTAATTTAGAGGAAATACTAATGAATATCATAGAATTGTGTGAGAACAAGTGTAAAAGACATCAAAATGTAAATTTATAGTCTAGAAAGGATGTTATACACTACAGAAATCCTTGAAATAGAGTTACTTCACAAGAAAACAGTGTTTCAACCCACTAGAATTCACTGAAAAGTAGTATTCAACTGTAAAACAGTTGAAAGACAAGTTTATAGAGATGCACAAGTTCAGAGAAGAGTGTATAAAGTTGTTTCTACATGTGGTGAAGTCCCACAAGTAGAAAAGAATGCCCATTATAGGAAACAGCTAGAAATCAGTAGTAATTCAGAGGAAATACTAATGAATATCATAGAATTGTGTGAGAACAAGTGTAAAAGACATCAAAATGTAAGTTTCTAGTCTAGAAAGGATGTTATACACTACAGAAATCCTTGAAATAGAGTTACTTCACAAGACAACAGTGTTTCAACCCACTAGAATTCACTGAAAAGGAGTATTCAACTGTAAAACAGTTGAAAGACAAGTGTATATAGCTTCTCAAGTTCAGAGAAGAGTGTATAAAGTTGTTTCTACATGTGGTGAAGTCCCACAAGTAGAGCAGAAGGCCCATTATGGGAAAGAGGTAGAAATCAGTAGTAATTCAGAGGAAATACTAATGAATATCACAGAATAGTGAGAGAACAAGTGTAAAAGACATCTAAATGTAAGTCTCTAGTCTAGAAAGGATGTTGTACACTGCAGAAATCCTTGAAATAGAGTTAGTTCACATGAAACCAGTGTTTCAAACCATGAGAATGCACTGAAAAGTAGTATTTAACTGTAAAACAGTTGAAAGACAAGTTTATATAGCTTCGCAACTCCACAGAAGACTGTATAAAGTTGTTTCTACATGTGGTGAAGTCCCACAAGTAGAAAAGAATGCCCATTATAGGAAACAGCTAGAAATCAGTAGTAATTCAGAGGAAATACTAATGAATATCATAGAATTGTGTGAGAACAAGTGTAAAAGACATCAAAATGTAAGTTTCTAGTCTAGAAAGGATGTTGTACACTGCAGAAATCCTTGAAATAGAGTTAGTTCACATGAAACCAGTGTTTGAAACCACCGGAATTCACTGAAAAGTAGTACTCAACTGTAAAACAGTTGAAAGACAAGGTTATATAGCTTCGGAAGTCCACAGAAGACTGTATAAAGTTGTTTCTACATGTGGTGAAGGCCCACAAGTCGAAAAGAAGGCCCATTATAGGAAACAGCTAGAAATCAGTAGTCATTCGGAGATAATACTAATGAATATCACATAATAGAGAGAGAATAAGTGTAAAAGACATCAAAATGTAAGTCTCTAGTCTAGAAAGGATGTTGTACACTGCAGAAATCCTTGAAATAGAGTTAGTTCACATGAAACCAGTGTTTCAAACCATGAGAATGCACTGAAAAGTAGTATTTAACTGTAAAACAGTTGAAAGACAAGTTTATATAGCTTCGCAACTCCACAGAAGACTGTATAAAGTTGTTTCTACAGGTGGTGAAGTCCTACAAGTAGAGCAGAAGGCCCATTATAGGAAACAGCTAGAAATCAGTAGTAATTCAGAGGAAATACTAATGAATATCATAGAATTGTGTGAGAACAAGTGTAAAAGACATCAAAATGTAAGTCTCTAGTCTAGAAAGGATGTTATACACTACAGAAATCCTTGAAATAGAGTTACTTCACAAGAAAACAGTGTTTCAACCCACTATAATTCACTGAAATGTAGTACTCAACTGTAAAACAGTTGAAAGACAAGTGTATATAGCTTCTCAAGTTCAGAGAAAAGTGTATAAAGTTGTTTCTACATGTGGTGAAGTCCCACAAGTCGAAAAGAAGGCCCATTATAGGAAACAGCTAGAAATCAGTAGTAATACAGAGGAAATACTAATGAATATCACAGAATAGTGAGAGAACAAGTGTAAAAGACATCTAAATGTAAGTCTCTAGTCTAGAAAGGATGTTGTACACTGCAGAAATCCTTGAAATAGAGTTAGTTCACATGAAACCAGTGTTTGAAACCACCGGAATTCACTGAAAAGTAGTACTCAACTGTAAAACAGTTGAAAGACAAGTTTATATAGCTTCGGAAGTCCACAGAAGACTGTATAAAGTTGTTTCTACATGTGGTGAAGGCCCACAAGTATACCAGAAGGCCCATTATAGGAAACAGCTAGAAAACAGTAGTAATTCAGAGGAAATACTAATGAATATCATAGAATTGTGTGAGAACAAGTGTAAAAGACATCAAAATGTAACTCTCTAGTCTAGAAAGGATGTTATACACTGCAGAAATCCTTGAAATAGAGTTACTTCTCAAGAAAACAGTGTTTCAACCCACTATAATTGACTGAAAAGTAGTATTTAACTGTAAAACAGTTGAAAGACAAGTTTATATAGCTTCGCAAGTCCACAGAATACTGTATAAAGTTGTTTCTACAGGTGGTGAAGTCCCACAAGTAGAAAAGAAGGCCCATTATAGGAAACGGCTAGACATCAGTAGTCATTCAGAGCAAATACTAATGAATATCACATAATAGAGAGAGAACAAGTGTAAAAGACATCAAAATGAAAGTGTCTAGTCTAGAAAGGATATTGTACACTACAGAAATCCTTGAAATAGAGTTACTTCACAAGAAAACAGTGTTTCAACCCACTAGAATTCACTGAAAAGTAGTACTCAACTGTAAAACAGTTGAAAGACAAGTGTATATAGCTTCTCAAGTTCAGAGAAAACTGTATAAAGTTGTTTGTACATGTGGTGAAGTCCCACAAGTAGAAAATAAGGCCCATTATAGGAAACAGCTAGAAATCAGTAGTAATTCAGAGGAAATACTAATGAATATCATAGAATTGTGTGAGAACAAGTGTAAAAGACATCAAAATGTAAGTCTCTAGTCTAGAAAGGATGTTGTACACTGCACAAATCCTTGAAATAGAGTTACTTCTCAAGAAAACAGTGTTTCAACCCACTATAATTGACTGAAAAGTAGTATTTAACTGTAAAACAGTTGAAAGACAAGTGTATATAGCTTCTCCAGTTCAGGGAAGAGTGTATAAAGTTGTTTCTACATGTGGTGAAGTCCCACAAGTAGAAAAGAAGGCCCATTATAGGAAACAGCTAGAAATCAGTAGTAATTCAGAGGAAATACTAATGAATATCATAGAATTGTGTGAGAACAAGTGTAAAAGACATCAAAATGTAAGTTTCTAGTCTAGAAAAGATGTTATACACTACAGAAATCCTTGAAATAGAGTTACTTCACAAGAAAACAGTGTTTCAACCCACTAGAATTCACTGAAAAGGAGTATTCAACTGTAAAACAGTTGAAAGACAAGTGTATATAGCTTCTCAAGTTCAGAGAAGAGTGTATAAAGTTGTTTCTACATGTGGTGAAGTCCCACAAGTAGAGCAGAAGGCCCATTATGGGAAAGAGGTAGAAATCAGTAGTAATTCAGAGGAAATACTAATGAATATCACAGAATAGTGAGAGAACAAGTGTAAAAGACATCTAAATGTAAGTCTCTAGTCTAGAAAGGATGTTGTACACTGCAGAAATCCTTGAAATAGAGTTAGTTCACATGAAACCAGTGTTTGAAACCACCGGAATTCACTGAAAAGTAGTACTCAACTGTAAAACAGTTGAAAGACAAGTTTATATAGCTTCGGAAGTCCACTGAAGACTGTATAAAGTTGTTTCTACATGTGGTGAAGGCCCACAAGTATACCAGAAGGCCCATTATAGGAAACAGCTAGAAAACAGTAGTAATTCAGAGGAAATACTAATGAATATCATAGAATTGTGTGAGAACAAGTGTAAAAGACATCAAAATGTAAGTCTCTAGTCTAGAAAGGATGTTATACACTACAGAAATCCTTGAAATAGAGTTACTTCTCAAGAAAACAGTGTTTCAACCCACTATAATTGACTGAAAAGTAGTATTTAACTGTAAAACAGTTGAAAGACAAGTGTATATAGCTTCTCCAGTTCAGGGAAGAGTGTATAAAGTTGTTTCTACATGTGGTGAAGTCCCACAAGTCGAAAAGAAGGCCCATTATAGGAAACAGCTAGAAATCAGTAGTCATTCGGAGCTAATACTAATGAATATCACATAATAGAGAGAGAACAAGTGTAAAAGACATCAAAATGTAAGTCTCTAGTCTAGAAAGGATGTTGTACACTGCAGAAATCCTTGAAATAGAGTTAGTTCACATGAAACCAGTGTTTCAAACCATGAGAATGCACTGAAAAGTAGTATTTAACTGTAAAACAGTTGAAAGACAAGTTTATATAGCTTCGCAACCCCACAGAAGACTGTATAAAGTTGTTTCTACAGGTGGTGAAGTCCTACAAGTAGAGCAGAAGGCCCATTATAGGAAACAGCTAGAAATCAGTAGTAATTCAGAGGAAATACTAATGAATATCATAGAATTGTGTGAGAACAAGTGTAAAAGACATCAAAATGTAAGTCTCTAGTCTAGAAAGGATGTTATACACTACAGAAATCCTTGAAATAGAGTTACTTCACAAGAAAACAGTGTTTCAACCCACTATAATTCACTGAAATGTAGTACTCAACTGTAAAACAGTTGAAAGACAAGTGTATATAGCTTCTCAAGTTCAGAGAAAAGTGTATAAAGTTGTTTCTACATGTGGTGAAGTCCCACAAGTCGAAAAGAAGGCCCATTATAGGAAACAGCTAGAAATCAGTAGTAATTCAGAGGAAATACTAATGAATATCACAGAATAGTGAGAGAACAAGTGTAAAAGACATCTAAATGTAAGTCTCTAGTCTAGAAAGGATGTTGTACACTGCAGAAATCCTTGAAATAGAGTTAGTTCACATGAAACCAGTGTTTGAAACCACCGGAATTCACTGAAAAGTAGTACTCAACTGTAAAACAGTTGAAAGACAAGTTTATATAGCTTCGGAAGTCCACAGAAGACTGTATAAAGTTGTTTCTACATGTGGTGAAGGCCCACAAGTATACCAGAAGGCCCATTATAGGAAACAGCTAGAAAACAGTAGTAATTCAGAGGAAATACTAATGAATATCATAGAATTGTGTGAGAACAAGTGTAAAAGACATCAAAATGTAACTCTCTAGTCTAGAAAGGATGTTATACACTGCAGAAATCCTTGAAATAGAGTTACTTCTCAAGAAAACAGTGTTTCAACCCACTATAATTGACTGAAAAGTAGTATTTAACTGTAAAACAGTTGAAAGACAAGTTTATATAGCTTCGCAAGTCCACAGAATACTGTATAAAGTTGTTTCTACAGGTGGTGAAGTCCCACAAGTAGAAAAGAAGGCCCATTATAGGAAACGGCTAGAAATCAGTAGTCATTCAGAGCAAATACTAATGAATATCACATAATAGAGAGAGAACAAGTGTAAAAGACATCAAAATGAATGTGTCTAGTCTAGAAAGGATATTGTACACTACAGAAATCCTTGAAATAGAGTTACTTCACAAGAAAACAGTGTTTCAACCCACTAGAATTCACTGAAAAGTAGTACTCAACTGTAAAACAGTTGAAAGACAAGTGTATATAGCTTCTCAAGTTCAGAGAAAACTGTATAAAGTTGTTTGTACATGTGGTGAAGTCCCACAAGTAGAAAATAAGGCCCATTATAGGAAACAGCTAGAAATCAGTAGTAATTCAGAGGAAATACTAATGAATATCATAGAATTGTGTGAGAACAAGTGTAAAAGACATCAAAATGTAAGTCTCTAGTCTAGAAAGGATGTTATACATTACAGAAATCCTTGAAATAGAGTTACTTCTCAAGAAAACAGTGTTTCAACCCACTATAATTCACTGAAAAGTAGTATTCAACTGTAAAACAGTTGAAAGACAAGTGTATATAGCTTCTCCAGTTCAGGGAAGAGTGTATAAAGTTGTTTCTACATGTGGTGAAGTCCCACAAGTCGAAAAGAAGGCCCATTATAGGAAACAGCTAGAAATCAGTAGTCATTCAGAGCTAATACTAATGAATATCACATCATAGAGAGAGAACAAGGGTAAAAGACATCAAAATGTAAGTCTCTAGTCTAGAAAGGATGTTGTACACTGCACAAATCCTTGAAATAGAGTTAGTTCACATGAAACCAGTGTTTCAAACCACCAGAATGCACTGAAAAGTAGTATTTAACTGTAAAACAGTTGAAAGACAAGTATATATAGCTTCGCAAGTCCACAGAAGACTGTATAAAGTTGTTTCTACATGTGGTGAAGTCCCACAAGTAGAAAATAAGGCCCATTATAGGAAACAGCTAGCAATAAGTAGTAATTCAGAGGAAATACTAATGAATATCATAGAATTGTGTGAGAACAAGTGTAAAAGACATCAAAATGTAAATTTATAGTCTAGAAAGGATGTTATACACTACAGAAATCCTTGAAATAGAGTTACTTCACAAGAAAACAGTGTTTCAACCCACTAGAATTCACTGAAAAGTAGTATTCAACTGTAAAACAGTTGAAAGACAAGTTTATAGAGATGCACAAGTTCAGAGAAGAGTGTATAAAGTTGTTTCTACATGTGGTGAAGTCCCACAAGTAGAAAAGAAGGCCCATTATAGGAAACAGCTAGAAATCAGTAGTAATTCAGAGGAAATACTAATGAATATCATAGAATTGTGTGAGAACAAGTGTAAAAGACATCAAAATGTAAGTTTCTAGTCTAGAAAGGATGTTATACACTACAGAAATCCTTGAAATAGAGTTACTTCACAAGAAAACAGTGTTTCAACCCACTAGAATTCACTGAAAAGGAGTATTCAACTGTAAAACAGTTGAAAGACAAGTGTATATAGCTTCTCAAGTTCAGAGAAGAGTGTATAAAGTTGTTTCTACATGTGGTGAAGTCCCACAAGTAGAGCAGAAGGCCCATTATGGGAAAGAGGTAGAAATCAGTAGTAATTCAGAGGAAATACTAATGAATATCACAGAATAGTGAGAGAACAAGTGTAAAAGACATCTAAATGTAAGTCTCTAGTCTAGAAAGGATGTTGTACACTGCAGAAATCCTTGAAATAGAGTTAGTTCACATGAAACCAGTGTTTGAAACCACCGGAATTCACTGAAAAGTAGTACTCAACTGTAAAACAGTTGAAAGACAAGTTTATATAGCTTCGGAAGTCCACAGAAGACTGTATAAAGTTGTTTCTACATGTGGTGAAGGCCCACAAGTATACCAGAAGGCCCATTATAGGAAACAGCTAGAAAACAGTAGTAATTCAGAGGAAATACTAATGAATATCATAGAATTGTGTGAGAACAAGTGTAAAAGACATCAAAATGTAAGTCTCTAGTCTAGAAAGGATGTTATACACTACAGAAATCCTTGAAATAGAGTTACTTCTCAAGAAAACAGTGTTTCAACCCACTATAATTGACTGAAAAGTAGTATTTAACTGTAAAACAGTTGAAAGACAAGTGTATATAGCTTCTCCAGTTCAGGGAAGAGTGTATAAAGTTGTTTCTACATGTGGTGAAGTCCCACAAGTCGAAATGAAGGCCCATTATAGGAAACAGCTAGAAATCAGTAGTCATTCGGAGCTAATACTAATGACTATCACATAATAGAGAGAGAACAAGTGTAAAAGACATCAAAATGTAAGTCTCTAGTCTAGAAAG
Source organism: Cnephaeus nilssonii (assembly GCF_951640355.1). Lineage (NCBI taxonomy): Eukaryota > Metazoa > Chordata > Mammalia > Chiroptera > Vespertilionidae > Cnephaeus > Cnephaeus nilssonii. Next base: position 126,366 of record NW_027645508.1, on the reverse strand, counting down.
GATGTTGTACACTGCAGAAATCCTTGAAATAGAGTTAGTTCACATGAAACCAGTGTTTCAAACCATGAGAATGCACTGAAAAGTAGTATTTAACTGTAAAACAGTTGAAAGACAAGTTTATATAGCTTCGCAACTCCACAGAAGACTGTATAAAGTTGTTTCTACAGGTGGTGAAGTCCTACAAGTAGAGCAGAAGGCCCATTATAGGAAACAGCTTGAAATCAGTAGTAATTCAGAGGAAATACTAATGAATATCATAGAATTGTGTGAGAACAAGTGTAAAAGACATCAAAATGTAAGTCTCTAGTCTAGAAAGGATGTTATACACTACAGAAATCCTTGAAATAGAGTTACTTCACAAGAAAACAGTGTTTCAACCCACTATAATTCACTGAAATGTAGTACTCAACTGTAAAACAGTTGAAAGACAAGTGTATATAGCTTCTCAAGTTCAGAGAAAAGTGTATAAAGTTGTTTCTACATGTGGTGAAGTCCCACAAGTCGAAAAGAAGGCCCATTATAGGAAACAGCTAGAAATCAGTAGTAATTCAGAGGAAATACTAATGAATATCACAGAATAGTGAGAGAACAAGTGTAAAAGACATCTAAATGTAAGTCTCTAGTCTAGAAAGGATGTTGTACACTGCAGAAATCCTTGAAATAGAGTTAGTTCACATGAAACCAGTGTTTGAAACCACCGGAATTCCTGAAAAGTAGTACTCAACTGTAAAACAGTTGAAAGACAAGTTTATATAGCTTCGGAAGTCCACAGAAGACTGTATAAAGTTGTTTCTACATGTGGTGAAGGCCCACAAGTATACCAGAAGGCCCATAATAGGAAACAGCTAGAAAACAGTAGTAATTCAGAGGAAATACTAATGAATATCATAGAATTGTGTGAGAACAAGTGTAAAAGACATCAAAATGTAACTCTCTAGTCTAGAAAGGATGTTATACACTGCAGAAATCCTTGAAATAGAGTTACTTCTCAAGAAAACAGTGTTTCAACCCCCTATAATTCACTGAAAAGTAGTATTCAACTGTAAAACAGTTGAAAGACAAGTGTATATAGCTTCTCCAGTTCAGGGAAGAGTGTATAAAGTTGTTTCTACATGTGGTGAAGTCCCACAAGTCGAAAAGAAGGCCCATTATAGGAAACAGCTAGAAATCAGTAGTCATTCAGAGCTAATACTAATGAATATCACATCATAGAGAGAGAACAAGGGTAAAAGACATCAAAATGTAAGTCTCTAGTCTAGAAAGGATGTTGTACACTGCACAAATCCTTGAAATAGAGTTAGTTCACATGAAACCAGTGTTTCAAACCACCAGAATGCACTGAAAAGTAGTATTTAACTGTAAAACAGTTGAAAGACAAGTATATATAGCTTCGCAAGTCCACAGAAGACTGTATAAAGTTGTTTCTACATGTGGTGAAGTCCCACAAGTAGAAAATAAGGCCCATTATAGGAAACAGCTAGCAATAAGTAGTAATTCAGAGGAAATACTAATGAATATCATAGAATTGTGTGAGAACAAGTGTAAAAGACATCAAAATGTAAATTTATAGTCTAGAAAGGATGTTATACACTACAGAAATCCTTGAAATAGAGTTACTTCACAAGAAAACAGTGTTTCAACCCACTAGAATTCACTGAAAAGTAGTATTCAACTGTAAAACAGTTGAAAGACAAGTTTATAGAGATGCACAAGTTCAGAGAAGAGTGTATAAAGTTGTTTCTACATGTGGTGAAGTCCCACAAGTAGAAAAGAAGGCCCATTATAGGAAACAGCTAGAAATCAGTAGTAATTCAGAGGAAATACTAATGAATATCATAGAATTGTGTGAGAACAAGTGTAAAAGACATCAAAATGTAAGTTTCTAGTCTAGAAAGGATGTTATACACTACAGAAATCCTTGAAATAGAGTTACTTCACAAGAAAACAGTGTTTCAACCCACTAGAATTCACTGAAAAGGAGTATTCAACTGTAAAACAGTTGAAAGACAAGTGTATATAGCTTCTCAAGTTCAGAGAAGAGTGTATAAAGTTGTTTCTACATGTGGTGAAGTCCCACAAGTAGAGCAGAAGGCCCATTATGGGAAAGAGGTAGAAATCAGTAGTAATTCAGAGGAAATACTAATGAATATCACAGAATAGTGAGAGAACAAGTGTAAAAGACATCTAAATGTAAGTCTCTAGTCTAGAAAGGATGTTGTACACTGCAGAAATCCTTGAAATAGAGTTAGTTCACATGAAACCAGTGTTTGAAACCACCGGAATTCACTGAAAAGTAGTACTCAACTGTAAAACAGTTGAAAGACAAGTTTATATAGCTTCGGAAGTCCACAGAAGACTGTATAAAGTTGTTTCTACATGTGGTGAAGGCCCACAAGTATACCAGAAGGCCCATTATAGGAAACAGCTAGAAAACAGTAGTAATTCAGAGGAAATACTAATGAATATCATAGAATTGTGTGAGAACAAGTGTAAAAGACATCAAAATGTAAGTCTCTAGTCTAGAAAGGATGTTATACACTACAGAAATCCTTGAAATAGAGTTACTTCTCAAGAAAACAGTGTTTCAACCCACTATAATTGACTGAAAAGTAGTATTTAACTGTAAAACAGTTGAAAGACAAGTGTATATAGCTTCTCCAGTTCAGGGAAGAGTGTATAAAGTTGTTTCTACATGTGGTGAAGTCCCACAAGTCGAAATGAAGGCCCATTATAGGAAACAGCTAGAAATCAGTAGTCATTCGGAGCTAATACTAATGACTATCACATAATAGAGAGAGAACAAGTGTAAAAGACATCAAAATGTAAGTCTCTAGTCTAGAAAGGATGTTGTACACTGCAGAAATCCTTGAAATAGAGTTAGTTCACATGAAACCAGTGTTTCAAACCATGAGAATGCACTGAAAAGTAGTATTTAACTGTAAAACAGTTGAAAGACAAGTTTATATAGCTTCGCAACTCCACAGAAGACTGTATAAAGTTGTTTCTACAGGTGGTGAAGTCCTACAAGTAGAGCAGAAGGCCCATTATAGGAAACAGCTTGAAATCAGTAGTAATTCAGAGGAAATACTAATGAATATCATAGAATTGTGTGAGAACAAGTGTAAAAGACATCAAAATGTAAGTCTCTAGTCTAGAAAGGATGTTATACACTACAGAAATCCTTGAAATAGAGTTACTTCACAAGAAAACAGTGTTTCAACCCACTATAATTCACTGAAATGTAGTACTCAACTGTAAAACAGTTGAAAGACAAGTGTATATAGCTTCTCAAGTTCAGAGAAAAGTGTATAAAGTTGTTTCTACATGTGGTGAAGTCCCACAAGTCGAAAAGAAGGCCCATTATAGGAAACAGCTAGAAATCAGTAGTAATTCAGAGGAAATACTAATGAATATCACAGAATAGTGAGAGAACAAGTGTAAAAGACATCTAAATGTAAGTCTCTAGTCTAGAAAGGATGTTGTACACTGCAGAAATCCTTGAAATAGAGTTAGTTCACATGAAACCAGTGTTTGAAACCACCGGAATTCCTGAAAAGTAGTACTCAACTGTAAAACAGTTGAAAGACAAGTTTATATAGCTTCGGAAGTCCACAGAAGACTGTATAAAGTTGTTTCTACATGTGGTGAAGGCCCACAAGTATACCAGAAGGCCCATAATAGGAAACAGCTAGAAAACAGTAGTAATTCAGAGGAAATACTAATGAATATCATAGAATTGTGTGAGAACAAGTGTAAAAGACATCAAAATGTAACTCTCTAGTCTAGAAAGGATGTTATACACTGCAGAAATCCTTGAAATAGAGTTACTTCTCAAGAAAACAGTGTTTCAACCCCCTATAATTCACTGAAAAGTAGTATTCAACTGTAAAACAGTTGAAAGACAAGTGTATATAGCTTCTCCAGTTCAGGGAAGAGTGTATAAAGTTGTTTCTACATGTGGTGAAGTCCCACAAGTCGAAAAGAAGGCCCATTATAGGAAACAGCTAGAAATCAGTAGTCATTCAGAGCTAATACTAATGAATATCACATCATAGAGAGAGAACAAGGGTAAAAGACATCAAAATGTAAGTCTCTAGTCTAGAAAGGATGTTGTACACTGCACAAATCCTTGAAATAGAGTTAGTTCACATGAAACCAGTGTTTCAAACCACCAGAATGCACTGAAAAGTAGTATTTAACTGTAAAACAGTTGAAAGACAAGTTTATATAGCTTCGCAAGTCCACAGAAGACTGTATAAAGTTGTTTCTACATGTGGTGAAGGCCCACAAGTATACCAGAAGGCCCATTATAGGAAACAGCTAGAAAACAGTAGTAATTCAGAGGAAATACTAATGAATATCATAGAATTGTGTGAGAACAAGTGTAAAAGACATCAAAATGTAACTCTCTAGTCTAGAAAGGATGTTATACACTGCAGAAATCCTTGATATAGAGTTACTTCTCAAGAAAACAGTGTTTCAACCCACTATAATTGACTGAAAAGTAGTATTTAACTGTAAAACAGTTGAAAGACAAGTTTATATAGCTTCGCAAGTCCACAGAATACTGTATAAAGTTGTTTCTACAGGTGGTGAAGTCCCACAAGTAGAAAAGAAGGCCCATTATAGGAAACGGCTAGAAATCAGTAGTCATTCAGAGCAAATACTAATGAATATCACATAATAGAGAGAGAACAAGTGTAAAAGACATCAAAATGAAAGTGTCTAGTCTAGAAAGGATATTGTACACTACAGAAATCCTTGAAATAGAGTTACTTCACAAGAAAACAGTGTTTCAACCCACTAGAATTAACTGAAAAGTAGTACTCAACTGTAAAACAGTTGAAAGACAAGTGTATATAGCTTCTCCAGTTCAGGGAAGAGTGTATAAAGTTGTTTCTACATGTGGTGAAGTCCCACAAGTCGAAAAGAAGGCCCATTATAGGAAACAGCTAGAAATCAGTAGTCATTCAGAGCTAATACTAATGAATATCACATCATAGAGAGAGAACAAGGGTAAAAGACATCAAAATGTAAGTCTCTAGTCTAGAAAGGATGTTGTACACTGCACAAATCCTTGAAATAGAGTTAGTTCACATGAAACCAGTGTTTCAAACCACCAGAATGCACTGAAAAGTAGTATTTAACTGTAAAACAGTTGAAAGACAAGTTTATATAGCTTCGCAAGTCCACAGAAGACTGTATAAAGTTGTTTCTACATGTGGTGAAGTCCCACAAGTAGAAAATAAGGCCCATTATAGGAAACAGCTAGCAATAAGTAGTAATTCAGAGGAAATACTAATGAATATCATAGAATTGTGTGAGAACAAGTGTAAAAGACATCAAAATGTAAATTTATAGTCTAGAAAGGATGTTATACACTACAGAAATCCTTGAAATAGAGTTACTTCACAAGAAAACAGTGTTTCAACCCACTAGAATTCACTGAAAAGTAGTATTCAACTGTAAAACAGTTGAAAGACAAGTTTATAGAGATGCACAAGTTCAGAGAAGAGTGTATAAAGTTGTTTCTACATGTGGTGAAGTCCCACAAGTAGAAAAGAAGGCCCATTATAGGAAACAGCTAGAAATCAGTAGTAATTCAGAGGAAATACTAATGAATATCATAGAATTGTGTGAGAACAAGTGTAAAAGACATCAAAATGTAAGTTTCTAGTCTAGAAAGGATGTTATACACTACAGAAATCCTTGAAATAGAGTTACTTCACAAGACAACAGTGTTTCAACCCACTAGAATTCACTGAAAAGGAGTATTCAACTGTAAAACAGTTGAAAGACAAGTGTATATAGCTTCTCAAGTTCAGAGAAGAGTGTATAAAGTTGTTTCTACATGTGGTGAAGTCCCACAAGTAGAGCAGAAGGCCCATTATGGGAAAGAGGTAGAAATCAGTAGTAATTCAGAGGAAATACTAATGAATATCACAGAATAGTGAGAGAACAAGTGTAAAAGACATCTAAATGTAAGTCTCTAGTCTAGAAAGGATGTTGTACACTGCAGAAATCCTTGAAATAGAGTTAGTTCACATGAAACCAGTGTTTGAAACCACCGGAATTCACTGAAAAGTAGTACTCAACTGTAAAACAGTTGAAAGACAAGTTTATATAGCTTCGGAAGTCCACAGAAGACTGTATAAAGTTGTTTCTACATGTGGTGAAGGCCCACAAGTATACCAGAAGGCCCATTATAGGAAACAGCTAGAAAACAGTAGTAATTCAGAGGAAATACTAATGAATATCATAGAATTGTGTGAGAACAAGTGTAAAAGACATCAAAATGTAAGTCTCTAGTCTAGAAAGGATGTTATACACTACAGAAATCCTTGAAATAGAGTTACTTCTCAAGAAAACAGTGTTTCAACCCACTATAATTGACTGAAAAGTAGTATTTAACTGTAAAACAGTTGAAAGACAAGTGTATATAGCTTCTCCAGTTCAGGGAAGAGTGTATAAAGTTGTTTCTACATGTGGTGAAGTCCCACAAGTCGAAAAGAAGGCCCATTATAGGAAACAGCTAGAAATCAGTAGTCATTCGGAGCTAATACTAATGAATATCACATAATAGAGAGAGAACAAGTGTAAAAGACATCAAAATGTAAGTCTCTAGTCTAGAAAGGATGTTGTACACTGCAGAAATCCTTGAAATAGAGTTAGTTCACATGAAACCAGTGTTTCAAACCATGAGAATGCACTGAAAAGTAGTATTTAACTGTAAAACTGTTGAAAGACAAGTTTATATAGCTTCGCAACTCCACAGAAGACTGTATAAAGTTGTTTCTACAGGTGGTGAAGTCCTACAAGTAGAGCAGAAGGCCCATTATAGGAAACAGCTAGAAATCAGTAGTAATTCAGAGGAAATACTAATGAATATCATAGAATTGTGTGAGAACAAGTGTAAAAGACATCAAAATGTAAGTCTCTAGTCTAGAAAGGATGTTATACACTACAGAAATCCTTGAAATAGAGTTACTTCACAAGAAAACAGTGTTTCAACCCACTATAATTCACTGAAAAGTAGTATTCAACTGTAAAACAGTTGAAAGACAAGTTTATAGAGATGCACAAGTTCAGAGAAGAGTGTATAAAGTTGTTTCTACATGTGGTGAAGTCCCACAAGTAGAAAAGAAGGCCCATTATAGGAAACAGCTAGCAATAAGTAGTAATTCAGAGGAAATACTAATGAATATCATAGAATAGTGAGAGAACAAGTGTAAAAGACATCTAAATGTAAGTCTCTAGTCTAGAAAGGATGTTGTACACTGCAGAAATCCTTGAAATAGAGTTAGTTCACATGAAACCAGTGTTTGAAACCACCGGAATTCACTGAAAAGTAGTACTCAACTGTGAAACAGTTGAAAGACAAGTTTATATAGCTTCGGAAGTCCACAGAAGATTGTATAAAGTTGTTTCTACATGTGGTGAAGGCCCACAAGTATACCAGAAGGCCCATTATAGGAAACAGCTAGAAAACAGTAGTAATTCAGAGGAAATACTAATGAATATCATAGAATTGTGTGAGAACAAGTGTAAAAGACATCAAAATGTAACTCTCTAGTCTAGAAAGGATGTTATACACTGCAGAAATCCTTGATATAGAGTTACTTCTCAAGAAAACAGTGTTTCAACCCACTATAATTGACTGAAAAGTAGTATTTAACTGTAAAACAGTTGAAAGACAAGTTTATATAGCTTCGCAAGTCCACAGAATACTGTATAAAGTTGTTTCTACAGGTGGTGAAGTCCCACAAGTAGAAAAGAAGGCCCATTATAGGAAACGGCTAGAAATCAGTAGTCATTCAGAGCAAATACTAATGAATATCACATAATAGAGAGAGAACAAGTGTAAAAGACATCAAAATGAAAGTGTCTAGTCTAGAAAGGATATTGTACACTACAGAAATCCTTGAAATAGAGTTACTTCACAAGAAAACAGTGTTTCAACCCACTGGAATTCACTGAAAAGTAGTACTCAACTGTAAAACAGTTGAAAGACAAGTGTATATAGCTTCTCAAGTTCAGAGAAAACTGTATAAAGTTGTTTGTACATGTGGTGAAGTCCCACAAGTAGAAAATAAGGCCCATTATAGGAAACAGCTAGAAATCAGTAGTAATTCAGAGGAAATACTAATGAATATCATAGAATTGTGTGAGAACAAGTGTAAAAGACATCAAAATGTAAGTCTCTAGTCTAGAAAGGATGTTATACACTACAGAAATCCTTGAAATAGAGTTACTTCTCAAGAAAACAGTGTTTCAACCCACTATAATTCACTGAAAAGTAGTATTCAACTGTAAAACAGTTGAAAGACAAGTGTATATAGCTTCTCCAGTTCAGGGAAGAGTGTATAAAGTTGTTTCTACATGTGGTGAAGTCCCACAAGTCGAAAAGAAGGCCCATTATAGTAAACAGCTAGAAATCAGTAGTCATTCAGAGCTAATACTAATGAATATCACATCATAGAGAGAGAACAAGGGTAAAAGACATCAAAATGTAAGTCTCTAGTCTAGAAAGGATGTTGTACACTGCACAAATCCTTGAAATAGAGTTAGTTCACATGAAACCAGTGTTTCAAACCACCAGAATGCACTGAAAAGTAGTATTTAACTGTAAAACAGTTGAAAGACAAGTTTATATAGCTTCGCAAGTCCACAGAAGACTGTATAAAGTTGTTTCTACATGTGGTGAAGTCCCACAAGTAGAAAATAAGGCCCATTATAGGAAACAGCTAGCAATAAGTAGTAATTTAGAGGAAATACTAATGAATATCATAGAATTGTGTGAGAACAAGTGTAAAAGACATCAAAATGTAAATTTATAGTCTAGAAAGGATGTTATACACTACAGAAATCCTTGAAATAGAGTTACTTCACAAGAAAACAGTGTTTCAACCCACTAGAATTCACTGAAAAGTAGTATTCAACTGTAAAACAGTTGAAAGACAAGTTTATAGAGATGCACAAGTTCAGAGAAGAGTGTATAAAGTTGTTTCTACATGTGGTTAAGTCCCACAAGTAGAAAAGAATGCCCATTATAGGAAACAGCTAGAAATCAGTAGTAATTCAGAGGAAATACTAATGAATATCATAGAATTGTGTGAGAACAAGAGTAAAAGACATCAAAATGTAAGTTTCTAGTCTAGAAAGGATGTTATACACTACAGAAATCCTTGAAATAGAGTTACTTCACAAGACAACAGTGTTTCAACCCACTAGAATTCACTGAAAAGGAGTATTCAACTGTAAAACAGTTGAAAGACAAGTGTATATAGCTTCTCAAGTTCAGAGAAGAGTGTATAAAGTTGTTTCTACATGTGGTGAAGTCCCACAAGTAGAGCAGAAGGCCCATTATGGGAAAGAGGTAGAAATCAGTAGTAATTCAGAGGAAATACTAATGAATATCACAGAATAGTGAGAGAACAAGTGTAAAAGACATCTAAATGTAAGTCTCTAGTCTAGAAAGGATGTTGTACACTGCAGAAATCCTTGAAATAGAGTTAGTTCACATGAAACCAGTGTTTGAAACCACCGGAATTCACTGAAAAGTAGTACTCAACTGTAAAACAGTTGAAAGACAAGGTTATATAGCTTCGGAAGTCCACAGAAGACTGTATAAAGTTGTTTCTACATGTGGTGAAGGCCCACAAGTCGAAAAGAAGGCCCATTATAGGAAACAGCTAGAAATCAGTAGTCATTCGGAGCTAATACTAATGAATATCACATAATAGAGAGAGAATAAGTGTAAAAGACATCAAAATGTAAGTCTCTAGTCTAGAAAGGATGTTGTACACTGCAGAAATCCTTGAAATAGAGTTAGTTCACATGAAACCAGTGTTTGAAACCACCGGAATTCACTGAAAAGTAGTACTCAACTGTAAAACAGTTGAAAGACAAGTTTATATAGCTTCGGAAGTCCACAGAAGACTGTATAAAGTTGTTTCTACATGTGGTGAAGGCCCACAAGTATACCAGAAGGCCCATTATAGGAAACAGCTAGAAAACAGTAGTAATTCAGAGGAAATACTAATGAATATCATAGAATTGTGTGAGAACAAGTGTAAAAGACATCAAAATGTAACTCTCTAGTCTAGAAAGGATGTTATACACTGCAGAAATCCTTGATATAGAGTTACTTCTCAAGAAAACAGTGTTTCAACCCACTATAATTGACTGAAAAGTAGTATTTAACTGTAAAACAGTTGAAAGACAAGTTTATATAGCTTCGCAAGTCCACAGAATACTGTATAAAGTTGTTTCTACAGGTGGTGAAGTCCCACAAGTAGAAAAGAAGGCCCATTATAGGAAACGGCTAGAAATCAGTAGTCATTCAGAGCAAATACTAATGAATATCACATAATAGAGAGAGAACAAGTGTAAAAGACATCAAAATGAAAGTGTCTAGTCTAGAAAGGATATTGTACACTACAGAAATCCTTGAAATAGAGTTACTTCACAAGAAAACAGTGTTTCAACCCACTGGAATTCACTGAAAAGTAGTACTCAACTGTAAAACAGTTGAAAGACAAGTGTATATAGCTTCTCAAGTTCAGAGAAAACTGTATAAAGTTGTTTGTACATGTGGTGAAGTCCCACAAGTAGAAAATAAGGCCCATTATAGGAAACAGCTAGAAATCAGTAGTAATTCAGAGGAAATACTAATGAATATCATAGAATTGTGTGAGAACAAGTGTAAAAGACATCAAAATGTAAGTCTCTAGTCTAGAAAGGATGTTATACACTACAGAAATCCTTGAAATAGAGTTACTTCTCAAGAAAACAGTGTTTCAACCCACTATAATTCACTGAAAAGTAGTATTCAACTGTAAAACAGTTGAAAGACAAGTGTATATAGCTTCTCCAGTTCAGGGAAGAGTGTATAAAGTTGTTTCTACATGTGGTGAAGTCCCACAAGTCGAAAAGAAGGCCCATTATAGTAAACAGCTAGAAATCAGTAGTCATTCAGAGCTAATACTAATGAATATCACATCATAGAGAGAGAACAAGGGTAAAAGACATCAAAATGTAAGTCTCTAGTCTAGAAAGGATGTTGTACACTGCACAAATCCTTGAAATAGAGTTAGTTCACATGAAACCAGTGTTTCAAACCACCAGAATGCACTGAAAAGTAGTATTTAACTGTAAAACAGTTGAAAGACAAGTTTATATAGCTTCGCAAGTCCACAGAAGACTGTATAAAGTTGTTTCTACATGTGGTGAAGTCCCACAAGTAGAAAATAAGGCCCATTATAGGAAACAGCTAGCAATAAGTAGTAATTTAGAGGAAATACTAATGAATATCATAGAATTGTGTGAGAACAAGTGTAAAAGACATCAAAATGTAAATTTATAGTCTAGAAAGGATGTTATACACTACAGAAATCCTTGAAATAGAGTTACTTCACAAGAAAACAGTGTTTCAACCCACTAGAATTCACTGAAAAGTAGTATTCAACTGTAAAACAGTTGAAAGACAAGTTTATAGAGATGCACAAGTTCAGAGAAGAGTGTATAAAGTTGTTTCTACATGTGGTTAAGTCCCACAAGTAGAAAAGAATGCCCATTATAGGAAACAGCTAGAAATCAGTAGTAATTCAGAGGAAATACTAATGAATATCATAGAATTGTGTGAGAACAAGAGTAAAAGACATCAAAATGTAAGTTTCTAGTCTAGAAAGGATGTTATACACTACAGAAATCCTTGAAATAGAGTTACTTCACAAGACAACAGTGTTTCAACCCACTAGAATTCACTGAAAAGGAGTATTCAACTGTAAAACAGTTGAAAGACAAGTGTATATAGCTTCTCAAGTTCAGAGAAGAGTGTATAAAGTTGTTTCTACATGTGGTGAAGTCCCACAAGTAGAGCAGAAGGCCCATTATGGGAAAGAGGTAGAAATCAGTAGTAATTCAGAGGAAATACTAATGAATATCACAGAATAGTGAGAGAACAAGTGTAAAAGACATCTAAATGTAAGTCTCTAGTCTAGAAAGGATGTTGTACACTGCAGAAATCCTTGAAATAGAGTTAGTTCACATGAAACCAGTGTTTGAAACCACCGGAATTCACTGAAAAGTAGTACTCAACTGTAAAACAGTTGAAAGACAAGGTTATATAGCTTCGGAAGTCCACAGAAGACTGTATAAAGTTGTTTCTACATGTGGTGAAGGCCCACAAGTCGAAAAGAAGGCCCATTATAGGAAACAGCTAGAAATCAGTAGTCATTCGGAGCTAATACTAATGAATATCACATAATAGAGAGAGAATAAGTGTAAAAGACATCAAAATGTAAGTCTCTAGTCTAGAAAGGATGTTGTACACTGCAGAAATCCTTGAAATAGAGTTAGTTCACATGAAACCAGTGTTTGAAACCACCGGAATTCACTGAAAAGTAGTACTCAACTGTAAAACAGTTGAAAGACAAGTTTATATAGCTTCGGAAGTCCACAGAAGACTGTATAAAGTTGTTTCTACATGTGGTGAAGGCCCACAAGTATACCAGAAGGCCCATTATAGGAAACAGCTAGAAAACAGTAGTAATTCAGAGGAAATACTAATGAATATCATAGAATTGTGTGAGAACAAGTGTAAAAGACATCAAAATGTAACTCTCTAGTCTAGAAAGGATGTTATACACTGCAGAAATCCTTGAAATAGAGTTACTTCTCAAGAAAACAGTGTTTCAACCCACTATAATTGACTGAAAAGTAGTATTTAACTGTAAAACAGTTGAAAGACAAGTTTATATAGCTTCGCAAGTCCACAGAATACTGTATAAAGTTGTTTCTACAGGTGGTGAAGTCCCACAAGTAGAAAAGAAGGCCCATTATAGGAAACGGCTAGAAATCAGTAGTCATTCAGAGCAAATACTAATGAATATCACATAATAGAGAGAGAACAAGTGTAAAAGACATCAAAATGAAAGTGTCTAGTCTAGAAAGGATATTGTACACTACAGAAATCCTTGAAATAGAGTTACTTCACAAGAAAACAGTGTTTCAACCCACTAGAATTCACTGAAAAGTAGTACTCAACTGTAAAACAGTTGAAAGACAAGTGTATATAGCTTCTCAAGTTCAGAGAAAACTGTATAAAGTTGTTTGTACATGTGGTGAAGTCCCACAAGTAGAAAATAAGGCCCATTATAGGAAACAGCTAGAAATCAGTAGTAATTCAGAGGAAATACTAATGAATATCATAGAATTGTGTGAGAACAAGTGTAAAAGACATCAAAATGTAAGTCTCTAGTCTAGAAAGGATGTTATACACTACAGAAATCCTTGAAATAGAGTTACTTCTCAAGAAAACAGTGTTTCAACCCACTATAATTCACTGAAAAGTAGTATTCAACTGTAAAACAGTTGAAAGACAAGTGTATATAGCTTCTCCAGTTCAGGGAAGAGTGTATAAAGTTGTTTCTACATGTGGTGAAGTCCCACAAGTCGAAAAGAAGGCCCATTATAGGAAACAGCTAGAAATCAGTAGTCATTCAGAGCTAATACTAATGAATATCACATCATAGAGAGAGAACAAGGGTAAAAGACATCAAAATGTAAGTCTCTAGTCTAGAAAGGATGTTGTACACTGCACAAATCCTTGAAATAGAGTTAGTTCACATGAAACCAGTGTTTCAAACCACCAGAATGCACTGAAAAGTAGTATTTAACTGTAAAACAGTTGAAAGACAAGTTTATATAGCTTCGCAAGTCCACAGAAGACTGTATAAAGTTGTGTCTACATGTGGTGAAGTCCCACAAGTAGAAAATAAGGCCCATTATAGGAAACAGCTAGCAATAAGTAGTAATTCAGAGGAAATACTAATGAATATCATAGAATTGTGTGAGAACAAGTGTAAAAGACATCAAAATGTAAATTTATAGTCTAGAAAGGATGTTATACACTACAGAAATCCTTGAAATAGAGTTACTTCACAAGAAAACAGTGTTTCAACCCACTAGAATTCACTGAAAAGTAGTATTCAACTGTAAAACAGTTGAAAGACAAGTTTATAGAGATGCACAAGTTCAGAGAAGAGTGTATAAAGTTGTTTCTACATGTGGTGAAGTCCCACAAGTAGAAAAGAAGGCCCATTATAGGAAACAGCTAGAAATCAGTAGTAATTCAGAGGAAATACTAATGAATATCATAGAATTGTGTGAGAACAAGTGTAAAAGACATCAAAATGTAAGTTTCTAGTCTAGAAAAGATGTTATACACTACAGAAATCCTTGAAATAGAGTTACTTCACAAGAAAACAGTGTTTCAACCCACTAGAATTCACTGAAAAGGAGTATTCAACTGTAAAACAGTTGAAAGACAAGTGTATATAGCTTCTCAAGTTCAGAGAAGAGTGTATAAAGTTGTTTCTACATGTGGTGAAGTCCCACAAGTAGAGCAGAAGGCCCATTATGGGAAAGAGGTAGAAATCAGTAGTAATTCAGAGGAAATACTAATGAATATCACAGAATAGTGAGAGAACAAGTGTAAAATACATCTAAATGTAAGTCTCTAGTCTAGAAAGGATGTTGTACACTGCAGAAATCCTTGAAATAGAGTTAGTTCACATGAAACCAGTGTTTGAAACCACCGGAATTCACTGAAAAGTAGTACTCAACTGTAAAACAGTTGAAAGACAAGTTTATATAGCTTCGGAAGTCCACTGAAGACTGTATAAAGTTGTTTCTACATGTGGTGAAGGCCCACAAGTATACCAGAAGGCCCATTATAGGAAACAGCTAGAAAACAGTAGTAATTCAGAGGAAATACTAATGAATATCATAGAATTGTGTGAGAACAAGTGTAAAAGACATCAAAATGTAAGTCTCTAGTCTAGAAAGGATGTTATACACTACAGAAATCCTTGAAATAGAGTTACTTCTCAAGAAAAGTGTTTCAACCCACTATAATTGACTGAAAAGTAGTATTTAACTGTAAAACAGTTGAAAGACAAGTGTATATAGCTTCTCCAGTTCAGGGAAGAGTGTATAAAGTTGTTTCTACATGTGGTGAAGTCCCACAAGTCGAAAAGAAGGCCCATTATAGGAAACAGCTAGAAATCAGTAGTCATTCGGAGCTAATACTAATGAATATCACATCATAGAGAGAGAACAAGTGTAAAAGACATCAAAATGTAAGTCTCTAGTCTAGAAAGGATGTTGTACACTGCACAAATCCTTGAAATAGAGTTAGTTCACATGAAACCAGTGTTTCAAACCACCAGAATGCACTGAAAAGTAGTATTTAACTGTAAAACAGTTGAAAGACAAGTTTATATAGCTTCGCAAGTCCACAGAAGACTGTATAAAGTTGTTTCTACATGTGGTGAAGTCCCACAAGTAGAAAATAAGGCCCATTATAGGAAACAGCTAGCAATAAGTAGTAATTCAGAGGAAATACTAATGAATATCATAGAATTGTGTGAGAACAAGTGTAAAAGACATCAAAATGTAAATTTATAGTCTAGAAAGGATGTTATACACTACAGAAATCCTTGAAATAGAGTTACTTCACAAGAAAACAGTGTTTCAACCCACTAGAATTCACTGAAAAGTAGTATTCAACTGTAAAACAGTTGAAAGACAAGTTTATAGAGATGCACAAGTTCAGAGAAGAGTGTATAAAGTTGTTTCTACATGTGGTGAAGTCCCACAAGTAGAAAAGAAGGCCCATTATAGGAAACAGCTAGAAATCAGTAGTAATTCAGAGGAAATACTAATGAATATCATAGAATTGTGTGAGAACAAGTGTAAAAGACATCAAAATGTAAGTTTCTAGTCTAGAAAAGATGTTATACACTACAGAAATCCTTGAAATAGAGTTACTTCACAAGAAAACAGTGTTTCAACCCACTAGAATTCACTGAAAAGGAGTATTCAACTGTAAAACAGTTGAAAGACAAGTGTATATAGCTTCTCAAGTTCAGAGAAGAGTGTATAAAGTTGTTTCTACATGTGGTGAAGTCCCACAAGTAGAGCAGAAGGCCCATTATGGGAAAGAGGTAGAAATCAGTAGTAATTCAGAGGAAATACTAATGAATATCACAGAATAGTGAGAGAACAAGTGTAAAAGACATCTAAATGTAAGTCTCTAGTCTAGAAAGGATGTTGTACACTGCAGAAATCCTTGAAATAGAGTTAGTTCACATGAAACCAGTGTTTGAAACCACCGGAATTCACTGAAAAGTAGTACTCAACTGTAAAACAGTTGAAAGACAAGTTTATATAGCTTCGGAAGTCCACTGAAGACTGTATAAAGTTGTTTCTACATGTGGTGAAGGCCCACAAGTATACCAGAAGGCCCATTATAGGAAACAGCTAGAAAACAGTAGTAATTCAGAGGAAATACTAATGAATATCATAGAATTGTGTGAGAACAAGTGTAAAAGACATCAAAATGTAAGTCTCTAGTCTAGAAAGGATGTTATACACTACAGAAATCCTTGAAATAGAGTTACTTCTCAAGAAAACAGTGTTTCAACCCACTATAATTGACTGAAAAGTAGTATTTAACTGTAAAACAGTTGAAAGACAAGTGTATATAGCTTCGCAAGTCCACAGAATACTGTATAAAGTTGTTTCTACAGGTGGTGAAGTCCCACAAGTAGAAAAGAAGGCCCATTATAGGAAACGGCTAGAAATCAGTAGTCATTCAGAGCAAATACTAATGAATATCACATAATAGAGAGAGAACAAGTGTAAAAGACATCAAAATGAAAGTGTCTAGTCTAGAAAGGATATTGTACACTACAGAAATCCTTGAAATAGAGTTACTTCACAAGAAAACAGTGTTTCAACCCACTAGAATTCACTGAAAAGTAGTACTCAACTGTAAAACAGTTGAAAGACAAGTGTATATAGCTTCTCAAGTTCAGAGAAAACTGTATAAAGTTGTTTGTACATGTGGTGAAGTCCCACAAGTAGAAAATAAGGCCCATTATAGGAAACAGCTAGAAATCAGTAGTAATTCAGAGGAAATACTAATGAATATCATAGAATTGTGTGAGAACAAGTGTAAAAGACATCAAAATGTAAGTCTCTAGTCTAGAAAGGATGTTATACATTACAGAAATCCTTGAAATAGAGTTACTTCTCAAGAAAACAGTGTTTCAACCCACTATAATTCACTGAAAAGTAGTATTCAACTGTAAAACAGTTGAAAGACAAGTGTATATAGCTTCTCCAGTTCAGGGAAGAGTGTATAAAGTTGTTTCTACATGTGGTGAAGTCCCACAAGTCTAAAAGAAGGCCCATTATAGGAAACAGCTAGAAATCAGTAGTCATTCAGAGCTAATACTAATGAATATCACATCATAGAGAGAGAACAAGGGTAAAAGACATCAAAATGTAAGTCTCTAGTCTAGAAAGGATGTTGTACACTGCACAAATCCTTGAAATAGAGTTAGTTCACATGAAACCAGTGTTTCAAACCACCAGAATGCACTGAAAAGTAGTATTTAACTGTAAAACAGTTGAAAGACAAGTATATATAGCTTCGCAAGTCCACAGAAGACTGTATAAAGTTGTTTCTACATGTGGTGAAGTCCCACAAGTAGAAAATAAGGCCCATTATAGGAAACAGCTAGCAATAAGTAGTAATTCAGAGGAAATACTAATGAATATCATAGAATTGTGTGAGAACAAGTGTAAAAGACATCAAAATGTAAATTTATAGTCTAGAAAGGATGTTATACACTACAGAAATCCTTGAAATAGAGTTACTTCACAAGAAAACAGTGTTTCAACCCACTAGAATTCACTGAAAAGTAGTATTCAACTGTAAAACAGTTGAAAGACAAGTTTATAGAGATGCACAAGTTCAGAGAAGAGTGTATAAAGTTGTTTCTACATGTGGTGAAGTCCCACAAGTAGAAAAGAAGGCCCATTATAGGAAACAGCTAGAAATCAGTAGTAATTCAGAGGAAATACTAATGAATATCATAGAATTGTGTGAGAACAAGTGTAAAAGACATCAAAATGTAAGTTTCTAGTCTAGAAAGGATGTTATACACTACAGAAATCCTTGAAATAGAGTTACTTCACAAGACAACAGTGTTTCAACCCACTAGAATTCACTGAAAAGGAGTATTCAACTGTAAAACAGTTGAAAGACAAGTGTATATAGCTTCTCAAGTTCAGAGAAGAGTGTATAAAGTTGTTTCTACATGTGGTGAAGTCCCACAAGTAGAGCAGAAGGCCCATTATGGGAAAGAGGTAGAAATCAGTAGTAATTCAGAGGAAATACTAATGAATATCACAGAATAGTGAGAGAACAAGTGTAAAAGACATCTAAATGTAAGTCTCTAGTCTAGAAAGGATGTTGTACACTGCAGAAATCCTTGAAATAGAGTTAGTTCACATGAAACCAGTGTTTGAAACCACCGGAATTCACTGAAAAGTAGTACTCAACTGTAAAACAGTTGAAAGACAAGTTTATATAGCTTCGGAAGTCCACAGAAGACTGTATAAAGTTGTTTCTACATGTGGTGAAGGCCCACAAGTATACCAGAAGGCCCATTATAGGAAACAGCTAGAAAACAGTAGTAATTCAGAGGAAATACTAATGAATATCATAGAATTGTGTGAGAACAAGTGTAAAATACATCAAAATGTAAGTCTCTAGTCTAGAAAGGATGTTATACACTGCAGAAATCCTTGAAATAGAGTTACTTCTCAAGAAAACAGTGTTTCAACCCACTATAATTGACTGAAAAGTAGTATTTAACTGTAAAACAGTTGAAAGACAAGTGTATATAGCTTCTCCAGTTCAGGGAAGAGTGTATAAAGTTGTTTCTACATGTGGTGAAGTCCCACAAGTCGAAAAGAAGGCCCATTATAGGAAACAGCTAGAAATCAGTAGTCATTCGGAGCTAATACTAATGAATATCACATAATAGAGAGAGAACAAGTGTAAAAGACATCAAAATGTAAGTCTCTAGTCTAGAAAGGATGTTGTACACTGCAGAAATCCTTGAAATAGAGTTAGTTCACATGAAACCAGTGTTTCAAACCATGAGAATGCACTGAAAAGTAGTATTTAACTGTAAAACTGTTGAAAGACAAGTTTATATAGCTTCGCAACTCCACAGAAGACTGTATAAAGTTGTTTCTACAGGTGGTGAAGTCCTACAAGTAGAGCAGAAGGCCCATTATAGGAAACAGCTAGAAATCAGTAGTAATTCAGAGGAAATACTAATGAATATCATAGAATTGTGTGAGAACAAGTGTAAAAGACATCAAAATGTAAGTCTCTAGTCTAGAAAGGATGTTATACACTACAGAAATCCTTGAAATAGAGTTACTTCACAAGAAAACAGTGTTTCAACCCACTATAATTCACTGAAAAGTAGTATTCAACTGTAAAACAGTTGAAAGACAAGTTTATAGAGATGCACAAGTTCAGAGAAGAGTGTATAAAGTTGTTTCTACATGTGGTGAAGTCCCACAAGTAGAAAAGAAGGCCCATTATAGGAAACAGCTAGAAATCAGTAGTAATTCAGAGGAAATACTAATGAATATCATAGAATTGTGTGAGAACAAGTGTAAAAGACATCAAAATGTAAGTCTCTAGTCTAGAAAGGATGTTATACACTACAGAAATCCTTGAAATAGAGTTACTTCACAAGAAAACAGTGTTTCAACCCACTATAATTCACTGAAATGTAGTACTCAACTGTAAAACAGTTGAAAGACAAGTGTATATAGCTTCTCAAGTTCAGAGAAAAGTGTATAAAGTTGTTTCTACATGTGGTGAAGTCCCACAAGTCGAAAAGAAGGCCCATTATAGGAAACAGCTAGAAATCAGTAGTAATTCAGAGGAAATACTAATGAATATCACAGAATAGTGAGAGAACAAGTGTAAAAGACATCTAAATGTAAGTCTCTAGTCTAGAAAGGATGTTGTACACTGCAGAAATCCTTGAAATAGAGTTAGTTCACATGAAACCAGTGTTTGAAACCACCGGAATTCACTGAAAAGTAGTACTCAACTGTAAAACAGTTGAAAGACAAGTTTATATAGCTTCGGAAGTCCACAGAAGACTGTATAAAGTTGTTTCTACATGTGGTGAAGGCCCACAAGTATACCAGAAGGCCCATTATAGGAAACAGCTAGAAAACAGTAGTAATTCAGAGGAAATACTAATGAATATCATAGAATTGTGTGAGGACAAGTGTAAAAGACATCAAAATGTAACTCTCTAGTCTAGAAAGGATGTTATACACTGCAGAAATCCTTGATATAGAGTTACTTCTCAAGAAAACAGTGTTTCAACCCACTATAATTGACTGAAAAGTAGTATTTAACTGTAAAACAGTTGAAAGACAAGTTTATATAGCTTCCCAAGTCCACAGAATACTGTATAAAGTTGTTTCTACAGGTGGTGAAGTCCCACAAGTAGAAAAGAAGGCCCATTATAGGAAACGGCTAGAAATCAGTAGTCATTCAGAGCAAATACTAATGAATATCACATAATAGAGAGAGAACAAGTGTAAAAGACATCAAAATGAAAGTGTCTAGTCTAGAAAGGATATTGTACACTACAGAAATCCTTGAAATAGAGTTACTTCACAAGAAAACAGTGTTTCAACCCACTAGAATTCACTGAAAAGTAGTACTCAACTGTAAAACAGTTGAAAGACAAGTGTATATAGCTTCTCAAGTTCAGAGAAAACTGTATAAAGTTGTTTGTACATGTGGTGAAGTCCCACAAGTAGAAAATAAGGCCCATTATAGGAAACAGCTAGAAATCAGTAGTAATTCAGAGGAAATACTAATGAATATCATAGAATTGTGTGAGAACAAGTGTAAAAGACATCAAAATGTAAGTCTCTAGTCTAGAAAGGATGTTATACATTACAGAAATCCTTGAAATAGAGTTACTTCTCAAGAAAACAGTGTTTCAACCCACTATAATTCACTGAAAAGTAGTATTCAACTGTAAAACAGTTGAAAGACAAGTGTATATAGCTTCTCCAGTTCAGGGAAGAGTGTATAAAGTTGTTTCTACATGTGGTGAAGTCCCACAAGTCGAAAAGAAGGCCCATTATAGGAAACAGCTAGAAATCAGTAGTCATTCAGAGCTAATACTAATGAATATCACATCATAGAGAGAGAACAAGGGTAAAAGACATCAAAATGTAAGTCTCTAGTCTAGAAAGGATGTTGTACACTGCACAAATCCTTGAAATAGAGTTAGTTCACATGAAACCAGTGTTTCAAACCACCAGAATGCACTGAAAAGTAGTATTTAACTGTAAAACAGTTGAAAGACAAGTATATATAGCTTCGCAAGTCCACAGAAGACTGTATAAAGTTGTTTCTACATGTGGTGAAGTCCCACAAGTAGAAAATAAGGCCCATTATAGGAAACAGCTAGCAATAAGTAGTAATTCAGAGGAAATACTAATGAATATCATAGAATTGTGTGAGAACAAGTGTAAAAGACATCAAAATGTAAATTTATAGTCTAGAAAGGATGTTATACACTACAGAAATCCTTGAAATAGAGTTACTTCACAAGAAAACAGTGTTTCAACCCACTAGAATTCACTGAAAAGTAGTATTCAACTGTAAAACAGTTGAAAGACAAGTTTATAGAGATGCACAAGTTCAGAGAAGAGTGTATAAAGTTGTTTCTACATGTGGTGAAGTCCCACAAGTAGAAAAGAAGGCCCATTATAGGAAACAGCTAGAAATCAGTAGTAATTCAGAGGAAATACTAATGAATATCATAGAATTGTGTGAGAACAAGTGTAAAAGACATCAAAATGTAAGTTTCTAGTCTAGAAAGGATGTTATACACTACAGAAATCCTTGAAATAGAGTTACTTCACAAGACAACAGTGTTTCAACCCACTAGAATTCACTGAAAAGGAGTATTCAACTGTAAAACAGTTGAAAGACAAGTGTATATAGCTTCTCAAGTTCAGAGAAGAGTGTATAAAGTTGTTTCTACATGTGGTGAAGTCCCACAAGTAGAGCAGAAGGCCCATTATGGGAAAGAGGTAGAAATCAGTAGTAATTCAGAGGAAATACTAATGAATATCACAGAATAGTGAGAGAACAAGTGTAAAAGACATCTAAATGTAAGTCTCTAGTCTAGAAAGGATGTTGTACACTGCAGAAATCCTTGAAATAGAGTTAGTTCACATGAAACCAGTGTTTGAAACCACCGGAATTCACTGAAAAGTAGTACTCAACTGTAAAACAGTTGAAAGACAAGTTTATATAGCTTCGGAAGTCCACAGAAGACTGTATAAAGTTGTTTCTACATGTGGTGAAGGCCCACAAGTATACCAGAAGGCCCATTATAGGAAACAGCTAGAAAACAGTAGTAATTCAGAGGAAATACTAATGAATATCATAGAATTGTGTGAGAACAAGTGTAAAATACATCAAAATGTAAGTCTCTAGTCTAGAAAGGATGTTATACACTGCAGAAATCCTTGAAATAGAGTTACTTCTCAAGAAAACAGTGTTTCAACCCACTATAATTGACTGAAAAGTAGTATTTAACTGTAAAACAGTTGAAAGACAAGTGTATATAGCTTCTCCAGTTCAGGGAAGAGTGTATAAAGTTGTTTCTACATGTGGTGAAGTCCCACAAGTCGAAAAGAAGGCCCATTATAGGAAACAGCTAGAAATCAGTAGTCATTCGGAGCTAATACTAATGAATATCACATAATAGAGAGAGAACAAGTGTAAAAGACATCAAAATGTAAGTCTCTAGTCTAGAAAGGATGTTGTACACTGCAGAAATCCTTGAAATAGAGTTAGTTCACATGAAACCAGTGTTTCAAACCATGAGAATGCACTGAAAAGTAGTATTTAACTGTAAAACTGTTGAAAGACAAGTTTATATAGCTTCGCAACTCCACAGAAGACTGTATAAAGTTGTTTCTACAGGTGGTGAAGTCCTACAAGTAGAGCAGAAGGCCCATTATAGGAAACAGCTAGAAATCAGTAGTAATTCAGAGGAAATACTAATGAATATCATAGAATTGTGTGAGAACAAGTGTAAAAGACATCAAAATGTAAGTCTCTAGTCTAGAAAGGATGTTATACACTACAGAAATCCTTGAAATAGAGTTACTTCACAAGAAAACAGTGTTTCAACCCACTATAATTCACTGAAAAGTAGTATTCAACTGTAAAACAGTTGAAAGACAAGTTTATAGAGATGCACAAGTTCAGAGAAGAGTGTATAAAGTTGTTTCTACATGTGGTGAAGTCCCACAAGTAGAAAAGAAGGCCCATTATAGGAAACAGCTAGAAATCAGTAGTAATTCAGAGGAAATACTAATGAATATCATAGAATTGTGTGAGAACAAGTGTAAAAGACATCAAAATGTAAGTCTCTAGTCTAGAAAGGATGTTATACACTACAGAAATCCTTGAAATAGAGTTACTTCACAAGAAAACAGTGTTTCAACCCACTATAATTCACTGAAATGTAGTACTCAACTGTAAAACAGTTGAAAGACAAGTGTATATAGCTTCTCAAGTTCAGAGAAAAGTGTATAAAGTTGTTTCTACATGTGGTGAAGTCCCACAAGTCGAAAAGAAGGCCCATTATAGGAAACAGCTAGAAATCAGTAGTAATTCAGAGGAAATACTAATGAATATCACAGAATAGTGAGAGAACAAGTGTAAAAGACATCTAAATGTAAGTCTCTAGTCTAGAAAGGATGTTGTACACTGCAGAAATCCTTGAAATAGAGTTAGTTCACATGAAACCAGTGTTTGAAACCACCGGAATTCACTGAAAAGTAGTACTCAACTGTAAAACAGTTGAAAGACAAGTTTATATAGCTTCGGAAGTCCACAGAAGACTGTATAAAGTTGTTTCTACATGTGGTGAAGGCCCACAAGTATACCAGAAGGCCCATTATAGGAAACAGCTAGAAAACAGTAGTAATTCAGAGGAAATACTAATGAATATCATAGAATTGTGTGAGGACAAGTGTAAAAGACATCAAAATGTAACTCTCTAGTCTAGAAAGGATGTTATACACTGCAGAAATCCTTGATATAGAGTTACTTCTCAAGAAAACAGTGTTTCAACCCACTATAATTGACTGAAAAGTAGTATTTAACTGTAAAACAGTTGAAAGACAAGTTTATATAGCTTCGCAAGTCCACAGAATACTGTATAAAGTTGTTTCTACAGGTGGTGAAGTCCCACAAGTAGAAAAGAAGGCCCATTATAGGAAACGGCTAGAAATCAGTAGTCATTCAGAGCAAATACTAATGAATATCACATAATAGAGAGAGAACAAGTGTAAAAGACATCAAAATGAAAGTGTCTAGTCTAGAAAGGATATTGTACACTACAGAAATCCTTGAAATAGAGTTACTTCACAAGAAAACAGTGTTTCAACCCACTAGAATTCACTGAAAAGTAGTACTCAACTGTAAAACAGTTGAAAGACAAGTGTATATAGCTTCTCAAGTTCAGAGAAAACTGTATAAAGTTGTTTGTACATGTGGTGAAGTCCCACAAGTAGAAAATAAGGCCCATTATAGGAAACAGCTAGAAATCAGTAGTAATTCAGAGGAAATACTAATGAATATCATAGAATTGTGTGAGAACAAGTGTAAAAGACATCAAAATGTAAGTTTCTAGTCTAGAAAAGATGTTATACACTACAGAAATCCTTGAAATAGAGTTACTTCACAAGAAAACAGTGTTTCAACCCACTAGAATTCACTGAAAAGGAGTATTCAACTGTAAAACAGTTGAAAGACAAGTGTATATAGCTTCTCAAGTTCAGAGAAGAGTGTATAAAGTTGTTTCTACATGTGGTGAAGTCCCACAAGTAGAGCAGAAGGCCCATTATGGGAAAGAGGTAGAAATCAGTAGTAATTCAGAGGAAATACTAATGAATATCACAGAATAGTGAGAGAACAAGTGTAAAAGACATCTAAATGTAAGTCTCTAGTCTAGAAAGGATGTTGTACACTGCAGAAATCCTTGAAATAGAGTTAGTTCACATGAAACCAGTGTTTGAAACCACCGGAATTCACTGAAAAGTAGTACTCAACTGTAAAACAGTTGAAAGACAAGTTTATATAGCTTCGGAAGTCCACTGAAGACTGTATAAAGTTGTTTCTACATGTGGTGAAGGCCCACAAGTATACCAGAAGGCCCATTATAGGAAACAGCTAGAAAACAGTAGTAATTCAGAGGAAATACTAATGAATATCATAGAATTGTGTGAGAACAAGTGTAAAAGACATCAAAATGTAAGTCTCTAGTCTAGAAAGGATGTTATACACTACAGAAATCCTTGAAATAGAGTTACTTCTCAAGAAAACAGTGTTTCAACCCACTATAATTGACTGAAAAGTAGTATTTAACTGTAAAACAGTTGAAAGACAAGTGTATATAGCTTCTCCAGTTCAGGGAAGAGTGTATAAAGTTGTTTCTACATGTGGTGAAGTCCCACAAGTCGAAAAGAAGGCCCATTATAGGAAACAGCTAGAAATCAGTAGTCATTCGGAGCTAATACTAATGAATATCATAGAATTGTGTGAGAACAAGTGTAAAAGACATCAAAATGTAAGTCTCTAGTCTAGAAAGGATGTTATACACTACAGAAATCCTTGAAATAGAGTTACTTCACAAGAAAACAGTGTTTCAACCCACTATAATTCACTGAAATGTAGTACTCAACTGTAAAACAGTTGAAAGACAAGTGTATATAGCTTCTCAAGTTCAGAGAAAAGTGTATAAAGTTGTTTCTACATGTGGTGAAGTCCCACAAGTCGAAAAGAAGGCCCATTATAGGAAACAGCTAGAAATCAGTAGTAATTCAGAGGAAATACTAATGAATATCACAGAATAGTGAGAGAACAAGTGTAAAAGACATCTAAATGTAAGTCTCTAGTCTAGAAAGGATGTTGTACACTGCAGAAATCCTTGAAATAGAGTTAGTTCACATGAAACCAGTGTTTGAAACCACCGGAATTCACTGAAAAGTAGTACTCAACTGTAAAACAGTTGAATGACAAGTTTATATAGCTTCGGAAGTCCACAGAAGACTGTATAAAGTTGTTTCTACATGTGGTGAAGGCCCACAAGTATACCAGAAGGCCCATTATAGGAAACAGCTAGAAAACAGTAGTAATTCAGAGGAAATACTAATGAATATCATAGAATTGTGTGAGAACAAGTGTAAAAGACATCAAAATGTAACTCTCTAGTCTAGAAAGGATGTTATACACTGCAGAAATCCTTGAAATAGAGTTACTTCTCAAGAAAACAGTGTTTCAACCCACTATAATTGACTGAAAAGTAGTATTTAACTGTAAAACAGTTGAAAGACAAGTTTATATAGCTTCGCAAGTCCACAGAATACTGTATAAAGTTGTTTCTACAGGTGGTGAAGTCCCACAAGTAGAAAAGAAGGCCCATTATAGGAAACGGCTAGAAATCAGTAGTCATTCAGAGCAAATACTAATGAATATCACATAATAGAGAGAGAACAAGTGTAAAAGACATCAAAATGAAAGTGTCTAGTCTAGAAAGGATATTGTACACTACAGAAATCCTTGAAATAGAGTTACTTCACAAGAAAACAGTGTTTCAACCCACTAGAATTCACTGAAAAGTAGTACTCAACTGTAAAACAGTTGAAAGACAAGTGTATATAGCTTCTCAAGTTCAGAGAAAACTGTATAAAGTTGTTTGTACATGTGGTGAAGTCCCACAAGTAGAAAATAAGGCCCATTATAGGAAACAGCTAGAAATCAGTAGTAATTCAGAGGAAATACTAATGAATATCATAGAATTGTGTGAGAACAAGTGTAAAAGACATCAAAATGTAAGTCTCTAGTCTAGAAAGGATGTTATACATTACAGAAATCCTTGAAATAGAGTTACTTCTCAAGAAAACAGTGTTTCAACCCACTATAATTCACTGAAAAGTAGTATTCAACTGTAAAACAGTTGAAAGACAAGTGTATATAGCTTCTCCAGTTCAGGGAAGAGTGTATAAAGTTGTTTCTACATGTGGTGAAGTCCCACAAGTCGAAAAGAAGGCCCATTATAGGAAACAGCTAGAAATCAGTAGTCATTCAGAGCTAATACTAATGAATATCACATCATAGAGAGAGAACAAGGGTAAAAGACATCAAAATGTAAGTCTCTAGTCTAGAAAGGATGTTGTACACTGCACAAATCCTTGAAATAGAGTTAGTTCACATGAAACCAGTGTTTCAAACCACCAGAATGCACTGAAAAGTAGTATTTAACTGTAAAACAGTTGAAAGACAAGTATATATAGCTTCGCAAGTCCACAGAAGACTGTATAAAGTTGTTTCTACATGTGGTGAAGTCCCACAAGTAGAAAATAAGGCCCATTATAGGAAACAGC
Organism: Cnephaeus nilssonii; assembly: GCF_951640355.1. Taxonomy (NCBI): domain Eukaryota; kingdom Metazoa; phylum Chordata; class Mammalia; order Chiroptera; family Vespertilionidae; genus Cnephaeus; species Cnephaeus nilssonii. The sequence goes on along the minus strand of NW_027645508.1, from coordinate 98,979 downwards.
TAGCAATAAGTAGTAATTCAGAGGAAATACTAATGAATATCATAGAATTGTGTGAGAACAAGTGTAAAAGACATCAAAATGTAAATTTATAGTCTAGAAAGGATGTTATACACTACAGAAATCCTTGAAATAGAGTTACTTCACAAGAAAACAGTGTTTCAACCCACTAGAATTCACTGAAAAGTAGTATTCAACTGTAAAACAGTTGAAAGACAAGTTTATAGAGATGCACAAGTTCAGAGAAGAGTGTATAAAGTTGTTTCTACATGTGGTGAAGTCCCACAAGTAGAAAAGAAGGCCCATTATAGGAAACAGCTAGAAATCAGTAGTAATTCAGAGGAAATACTAATGAATATCATAGAATTGTGTGAGAACAAGTGTAAAAGACATCAAAATGTAAGTTTCTAGTCTAGAAAGGATGTTATACACTACAGAAATCCTTGAAATAGAGTTACTTCACAAGACAACAGTGTTTCAACCCACTAGAATTCACTGAAAAGGAGTATTCAACTGTAAAACAGTTGAAAGACAAGTGTATATAGCTTCTCAAGTTCAGAGAAGAGTGTATAAAGTTGTTTCTACATGTGGTGAAGTCCCACAAGTAGAGCAGAAGGCCCATTATGGGAAAGAGGTAGAAATCAGTAGTAATTCAGAGGAAATACTAATGAATATCACAGAATAGTGAGAGAACAAGTGTAAAAGACATCTAAATGTAAGTCTCTAGTCTAGAAAGGATGTTGTACACTGCAGAAATCCTTGAAATAGAGTTAGTTCACATGAAACCAGTGTTTGAAACCACCGGAATTCACTGAAAAGTAGTACTCAACTGTAAAACAGTTGAAAGACAAGTTTATATAGCTTCGGAAGTCCACAGAAGACTGTATAAAGTTGTTTCTACATGTGGTGAAGGCCCACAAGTATACCAGAAGGCCCATTATAGGAAACAGCTAGAAAACAGTAGTAATTCAGAGGAAATACTAATGAATATCATAGAATTGTGTGAGAACAAGTGTAAAAGACATCAAAATGTAAGTCTCTAGTCTAGAAAGGATGTTATACACTACAGAAATCCTTGAAATAGAGTTACTTCTCAAGAAAACAGTGTTTCAACCCACTATAATTGACTGAAAAGTAGTATTTAACTGTAAAACAGTTGAAAGACAAGTGTATATAGCTTCTCCAGTTCAGGGAAGAGTGTATAAAGTTGTTTCTACATGTGGTGAAGTCCCACAAGTCGAAATGAAGGCCCATTATAGGAAACAGCTAGAAATCAGTAGTCATTCGGAGCTAATACTAATGACTATCACATAATAGAGAGAGAACAAGTGTAAAAGACATCAAAATGTAAGTCTCTAGTCTAGAAAGGATGTTGTACACTGCAGAAATCCTTGAAATAGAGTTAGTTCACATGAAACCAGTGTTTCAAACCATGAGAATGCACTGAAAAGTAGTATTTAACTGTAAAACAGTTGAAAGACAAGTTTATATAGCTTCGCAACTCCACAGAAGACTGTATAAAGTTGTTTCTACAGGTGGTGAAGTCCTACAAGTAGAGCAGAAGGCCCATTATAGGAAACAGCTAGAAATCAGTAGTAATTCAGAGGAAATACTAATGAATATCATAGAATTGTGTGAGAACAAGTGTAAAAGACATCAAAATGTAAGTCTCTAGTCTAGAAAGGATGTTATACACTACAGAAATCCTTGAAATAGAGTTACTTCACAAGAAAACAGTGTTTCAACCCACTATAATTCACTGAAATGTAGTACTCAACTGTAAAACAGTTGAAAGACAAGTGTATATAGCTTCTCAAGTTCAGAGAAAAGTGTATAAAGTTGTTTCTACATGTGGTGAAGTCCCACAAGTCGAAAAGAAGGCCCATTATAGGAAACAGCTAGAAATCAGTAGTAATTCAGAGGAAATACTAATGAATATCACAGAATAGTGAGAGAACAAGTGTAAAAGACATCTAAATGTAAGTCTCTAGTCTAGAAAGGATGTTGTACACTGCAGAAATCCTTGAAATAGAGTTAGTTCACATGAAACCAGTGTTTGAAACCACCGGAATTCCTGAAAAGTAGTACTCAACTGTAAAACAGTTGAAAGACAAGTTTATATAGCTTCGGAAGTCCACAGAAGACTGTATAATGTTGTTTCTACATGTGGTGAAGGCCCACAAGTATACCAGAAGGCCCATAATAGGAAACAGCTAGAAAACAGTAGTAATTCAGAGGAAATACTAATGAATATCATAGAATTGTGTGAGAACAAGTGTAAAAGACATCAAAATGAAAGTGTCTAGTCTAGAAAGGATATTGTACACTACAGAAATCCTTGAAATAGAGTTACTTCACAAGAAAACAGTGTTTCAACCCACTAGAATTCACTGAAAAGTAGTACTCAACTGTAAAACAGTTGAAAGACAAGTGTATATAGCTTCTCCAGTTCAGGGAAGAGTGTATAAAGTTGTTTCTACATGTGGTGAAGTCCCACAAGTCGAAAAGAAGGCCCATTATAGGAAACAGCTAGAAATCAGTAGTCATTCAGAGCTAATACTAATGAATATCACATCATAGAGAGAGAACAAGGGTAAAAGACATCAAAATGTAAGTCTCTAGTCTAGAAAGGATGTTGTACACTGCACAAATCCTTGAAATAGAGTTAGTTCACATGAAACCAGTGTTTGAAACCACCAGAATTCCCTGAAAAGTAGTATTTAACTGTAAAACAGTTGAAAGACAAGTTTATGTAGCTTCGCAAGTCCACAGAAGACTGTATAAAGTTGTTTCTACATGTGGTGAAGTCCCACAAGTAGAAAATAAGGCCCATTATAGGAAACAGCTAGCAATAAGTAGTAATTCAGAGGAAATACTAATGAATATCATAGAATTGTGTGAGAACAAGTGTAAAAGACATCAAAATGTAAATTTATAGTCTAGAAAGGATGTTATACACTACAGAAATCCTTGAAATAGAGTTACTTCACAAGAAAACAGTGTTTCAACCCACTAGAATTCACTGAAAAGTAGTATTCAACTGTAAAACAGTTGAAAGACAAGTTTATAGAGATGCACAAGTTCAGAGAAGAGTGTATAAAGTTGTTTCTACATGTGGTGAAGTCCCACAAGTAGAAAAGAAGGCCCATTATAGGAAACAGCTAGAAATCAGTAGTAATTCAGAGGAAATACTAATGAATATCATAGAATTGTGTGAGAACAAGTGTAAAATACATCAAAATGTAAGTCTCTAGTCTAGAAAGGATGTTATACACTGCAGAAATCCTTGAAATAGAGTTACTTCTCAAGAAAACAGTGTTTCAACCCACTATAATTGACTGAAAAGTAGTATTTAACTGTAAAACAGTTGAAAGACAAGTGTATATAGCTTCTCCAGTTCAGGGAAGAGTGTATAAAGTTGTTTCTACATGTGGTGAAGTCCCACAAGTCGAAAAGAAGGCCCATTATAGGAAACAGCTAGAAATCAGTAGTCATTCGGAGCTAATACTAATGAATATCACATAATAGAGAGAGAACAAGTGTAAAAGACATCAAAATGTAAGTCTCTAGTCTAGAAAGGATGTTGTACACTGCAGAAATCCTTGAAATAGAGTTAGTTCACATGAAACCAGTGTTTCAAACCATGAGAATGCACTGAAAAGTAGTATTTAACTGTAAAACTGTTGAAAGACAAGTTTATATAGCTTCGCAACTCCACAGAAGACTGTATAAAGTTGTTTCTACAGGTGGTGAAGTCCTACAAGTAGAGCAGAAGGCCCATTATAGGAAACAGCTAGAAATCAGTAGTAATTCAGAGGAAATACTAATGAATATCATAGAATTGTGTGAGAACAAGTGTAAAAGACATCAAAATGTAAGTCTCTAGTCTAGAAAGGATGTTATACACTACAGAAATCCTTGAAATAGAGTTACTTCACAAGAAAACAGTGTTTCAACCCACTATAATTCACTGAAAAGTAGTATTCAACTGTAAAACAGTTGAAAGACAAGTTTATAGAGATGCACAAGTTCAGAGAAGAGTGTATAAAGTTGTTTCTACATGTGGTGAAGTCCCACAAGTAGAAAAGAAGGCCCATTATAGGAAACAGCTAGAAATCAGTAGTAATTCAGAGGAAATACTAATGAATATCATAGAATTGTGTGAGAACAAGTGTAAAAGACATCAAAATGTAAGTCTCTAGTCTAGAAAGGATGTTATACACTACAGAAATCCTTGAAATAGAGTTACTTCACAAGAAAACAGTGTTTCAACCCACTATAATTCACTGAAATGTAGTACTCAACTGTAAAACAGTTGAAAGACAAGTGTATATAGCTTCTCAAGTTCAGAGAAAAGTGTATAAAGTTGTTTCTACATGTGGTGAAGTCCCACAAGTCGAAAAGAAGGCCCATTATAGGAAACAGCTAGAAATCAGTAGTAATTCAGAGGAAATACTAATGAATATCACAGAATAGTGAGAGAACAAGTGTAAAAGACATCTAAATGTAAGTCTCTAGTCTAGAAAGGATGTTGTACACTGCAGAAATCCTTGAAATAGAGTTAGTTCACATGAAACCAGTGTTTGAAACCACCGGAATTCACTGAAAAGTAGTACTCAACTGTAAAACAGTTGAAAGACAAGTTTATATAGCTTCGGAAGTCCACAGAAGACTGTATAAAGTTGTTTCTACATGTGGTGAAGGCCCACAAGTATACCAGAAGGCCCATTATAGGAAACAGCTAGAAAACAGTAGTAATTCAGAGGAAATACTAATGAATATCATAGAATTGTGTGAGGACAAGTGTAAAAGACATCAAAATGTAACTCTCTAGTCTAGAAAGGATGTTATACACTGCAGAAATCCTTGATATAGAGTTACTTCTCAAGAAAACAGTGTTTCAACCCACTATAATTGACTGAAAAGTAGTATTTAACTGTAAAACAGTTGAAAGACAAGTTTATATAGCTTCGCAAGTCCACAGAATACTGTATAAAGTTGTTTCTACAGGTGGTGAAGTCCCACAAGTAGAAAAGAAGGCCCATTATAGGAAACGGCAAGAAATCAGTAGTCATTCAGAGCAAATACTAATGAATATCACATAATAGAGAGAGAACAAGTGTAAAAGACATCAAAATGAAAGTGTCTAGTCTAGAAAGGATATTGTACACTACAGAAATCCTTGAAATAGAGTTACTTCACAAGAAAACAGTGTTTCAACCCACTAGAATTCACTGAAAAGTAGTACTCAACTGTAAAACAGTTGAAAGACAAGTGTATATAGCTTCTCAAGTTCAGAGAAAACTGTATAAAGTTGTTTGTACATGTGGTGAAGTCCCACAAGTAGAAAATAAGGCCCATTATAGGAAACAGCTAGAAATCAGTAGTAATTCAGAGGAAATACTAATGAATATCATAGAATTGTGTGAGAACAAGTGTAAAAGACATCAAAATGTAAGTCTCTAGTCTAGAAAGGATGTTATACACTACAGAAATCCTTGAAATAGAGTTACTTCTCAAGAAAACAGTGTTTCAACCCACTATAATTCACTGAAAAGTAGTATTCAACTGTAAAACAGTTGAAAGACAAGTGTATATAGCTTCTCCAGTTCAGGGAAGAGTGTATAAAGTTGTTTCTACATGTGGTGAAGTCCCACAAGTCGAAAAGAAGGCCCATTATAGGAAACAGCTAGAAATCAGTAGTCATTCAGAGCTAATACTAATGAATATCACATCATAGAGAGAGAACAAGGGTAAAAGACATCAAAATGTAAGTCTCTAGTCTAGAAAGGATGTTGTACACTGCACAAATCCTTGAAATAGAGTTAGTTCACATGAAACCAGTGTTTCAAACCACCAGAATGCACTGAAAAGTAGTATTTAACTGTAAAACAGTTGAAAGACAAGTTTATATAGCTTCGCAAGTCCACAGAAGACTGTATAAAGTTGTTTCTACATGTGGTGAAGTCCCACAAGTAGAAAATAAGGCCCATTATAGGAAACAGCTAGCAATAAGTAGTAATTCAGAGGAAATACTAATGAATATCATAGAATTGTGTGAGAACAAGTGTAAAAGACATCAAAATGTAAATTTATAGTCTAGAAAGGATGTTATACACTACAGAAATCCTTGAAATAGAGTTACTTCACAAGAAAACAGTGTTTCAACCCACTAGAATTCACTGAAAAGTAGTATTCAACTGTAAAACAGTTGAAAGACAAGTTTATAGAGATGCACAAGTTCAGAGAAGAGTGTATAAAGTTGTTTCTACATGTGGTGAAGTCCCACAAGTAGAAAAGAAGGCCCATTATAGGAAACAGCTAGAAATCAGTAGTAATTCAGAGGAAATACTAATGAATATCATAGAATTGTGTGAGAACAAGTGTAAAAGACATCAAAATGTAAGTTTCTAGTCTAGAAAGGATGTTATACACTACAGAAATCCTTGAAATAGAGTTACTTCACAAGACAACAGTGTTTCAACCCACTAGAATTCACTGAAAAGGAGTATTCAACTGTAAAACAGTTGAAAGACAAGTGTATATAGCTTCTCAAGTTCAGAGAAGAGTGTATAAATTTGTTTCTACATGTGGTGAAGTCCCACAAGTAGAGCAGAAGGCCCATTATGGGAAAGAGGTAGAAATCAGTAGTAATTCAGAGGAAATACTAATGAATATCACAGAATAGTGAGAGAACAAGTGTAAAAGACATCTAAATGTAAGTCTCTAGTCTAGAAAGGATGTTGTACACTGCAGAAATCCTTGAAATAGAGTTAGTTCACATGAAACCAGTGTTTGAAACCACCGGAATTCACTGAAAAGTAGTACTCAACTGTAAAACAGTTGAAAGACAAGTTTATATAGCTTCGGAAGTCCACAGAAGACTGTATAAAGTTGTTTCTACATGTGGTGAAGGCCCACAAGTCGAAAAGAAGGCCCATTATAGGAAACAGCTAGAAATCAGTAGTCATTCGGAGCTAATACTAATGAATATCACATAATAGAGAGAGAACAAGTGTAAAAGACATCAAAATGTAAGTCTCTAGTCTAGAAAGGATGTTGTACACTGCAGAAATCCTTGAAATAGAGTTAGTTCACATGAAACCAGTGTTTCAAACCATGAGAATGCACTGAAAAGTAGTATTTAACTGTAAAACAGTTGAAAGACAAGTTTATATAGCTTCGCAACTCCACAGAAGACTGTATAAAGTTGTTTCTACAGGTGGTGAAGTCCTACAAGTAGAGCAGAAGGCCCATTATAGGAAACAGCTAGAAATCAGTAGTAATTCAGAGGAAATACTAATGAATATCATAGAATTGTGTGAGAACAAGTGTAAAAGACATCAAAATGTAAGTCTCTAGTCTAGAAAGGATGTTATACACTACAGAAATCCTTGAAATAGAGTTACTTCACAAGAAAACAGTGTTTCAACCCACTATAATTCACTGAAATGTAGTACTCAACTGTAAAACAGTTGAAAGACAAGTGTATATAGCTTCTCAAGTTCAGAGAAAAGTGTATAAAGTTGTTTCTACATGTGGTGAAGTCCCACAAGTCGAAAAGAAGGCCCATTATAGGAAACAGCTAGAAATCAGTAGTAATTCAGAGGAAATACTAATGAATATCACAGAATAGTGAGAGAACAAGTGTAAAAGACATCTAAATGTAAGTCTCTAGTCTAGAAAGGATGTTGTACACTGCAGAAATCCTTGAAATAGAGTTAGTTCACATGAAACCAGTGTTTGAAACCACCGGAATTCACTGAAAAGTAGTACTCAACTGTAAAACAGTTGAAAGACAAGTTTATATAGCTTCGGAAGTCCACAGAAGACTGTATAAAGTTGTTTCTACATGTGGTGAAGGCCCACAAGTATACCAGAAGGCCCATTATAGGAAACAGCTAGAAAACAGTAGTAATTCAGAGGAAATACTAATGAATATCATAGAATTGTGTGAGAACAAGTGTAAAAGACATCAAAATGAAAGTGTCTAGTCTAGAAAGGATATTGTACACTACAGAAATCCTTGAAATAGAGTTACTTCACAAGAAAACAGTGTTTCAACCCACTAGAATTCACTGAAAAGTAGTACTCAACTGTAAAACAGTTGAAAGACAAGTGTATATAGCTTCTCAAGTTCAGAGAAAACTGTATAAAGTTGTTTGTACATGTGGTGAAGTCCCACAAGTAGAAAATAAGGCCCATTATAGGAAACAGCTAGAAATCAGTAGTAATTCAGAGGAAATACTAATGAATATCATAGAATTGTGTGAGAACAAGTGTAAAAGACATCAAAATGTAAGTCTCTAGTCTAGAAAGGATGTTATACACTACAGAAATCCTTGAAATAGAGTTACTTCTCAAGAAAACAGTGTTTCAACCCACTATAATTCACTGAAAAGTAGTATTCAACTGTAAAACAGTTGAAAGACAAGTGTATATAGCTTCTCCAGTTCAGGGAAGAGTGTATAAAGTTGTTTCTACATGTGGTGAAGTCCCACAAGTCGAAAAGAAGGCCCATTATAGGAAACAGCTAGAAATCAGTAGTCATTCAGAGCTAATACTAATGAATATCACATCATAGAGAGAGAACAAGGGTAAAAGACATCAAAATGTAAGTCTCTAGTCTAGAAAGGATGTTGTACACTGCACAAATCCTTGAAATAGAGTTAGTTCACATGAAACCAGTGTTTCAAACCACCAGAATGCACTGAAAAGTAGTATTTAACTGTAAAACAGTTGAAAGACAAGTTTATATAGCTTCGCAAGTCCACAGAAGACTGTATAAAGTTGTTTCTACATGTGGTGAAGTCCCACAAGTAGAAAATAAGGCCCATTATAGGAAACAGCTAGCAATAAGTAGTAATTCAGAGGAAATACTAATGAATATCATAGAATTGTGTGAGAACAAGTGTAAAAGACATCAAAATGTAAATTTATAGTCTAGAAAGGATGTTATACACTACAGAAATCCTTGAAATAGAGTTACTTCACAAGAAAACAGTGTTTCAACCCACTAGAATTCACTGAAAAGTAGTATTCAACTGTAAAACAGTTGAAAGACAAGTTTATAGAGATGCACAAGTTCAGAGAAGAGTGTATAAAGTTGTTTCTACATGTGGTGAAGTCCCACAAGTAGAAAAGAAGGCCCATTATAGGAAACAGCTAGAAATCAGTAGTAATTCAGAGGAAATACTAATGAATATCATAGAATTGTGTGAGAACAAGTGTAAAAGACATCAAAATGTAAGTTTCTAGTCTAGAAAGGATGTTATACACTACAGAAATCCTTGAAATAGAGTTACTTCACAAGACAACAGTGTTTCAACCCACTAGAATTCACTGAAAAGGAGTATTCAACTGTAAAACAGTTGAAAGACAAGTGTATATAGCTTCTCAAGTTCAGAGAAGAGTGTATAAATTTGTTTCTACATGTGGTGAAGTCCCACAAGTAGAGCAGAAGGCCCATTATGGGAAAGAGGTAGAAATCAGTAGTAATTCAGAGGAAATACTAATGAATATCACAGAATAGTGAGAGAACAAGTGTAAAAGACATCTAAATGTAAGTCTCTAGTCTAGAAAGGATGTTGTACACTGCAGAAATCCTTGAAATAGAGTTAGTTCACATGAAACCAGTGTTTGAAACCACCGGAATTCACTGAAAAGTAGTACTCAACTGTAAAACAGTTGAAAGACAAGTTTATATAGCTTCGGAAGTCCACAGAAGACTGTATAAAGTTGTTTCTACATGTGGTGAAGGCCCACAAGTATACCAGAAGGCCCATTATAGGAAACAGCTAGAAAACAGTAGTAATTCAGAGGAAATACTAATGAATATCATAGAATTGTGTGAGAACAAGTGTAAAAGACATCAAAATGAAAGTGTCTAGTCTAGAAAGGATATTGTACACTACAGAAATCCTTGAAATAGAGTTACTTCACAAGAAAACAGTGTTTCAACCCACTAGAATTCACTGAAAAGTAGTACTCAACTGTAAAACAGTTGAAAGACAAGTGTATATAGCTTCTCAAGTTCAGAGAAAACTGTATAAAGTTGTTTGTACATGTGGTGAAGTCCCACAAGTAGAAAATAAGGCCCATTATAGGAAACAGCTAGAAATCAGTAGTAATTCAGAGGAAATACTAATGAATATCATAGAATTGTGTGAGAACAAGTGTAAAAGACATCAAAATGTAAGTCTCTAGTCTAGAAAGGATGTTATACACTACAGAAATCCTTGAAATAGAGTTACTTCTCAAGAAAACAGTGTTTCAACCCACTATAATTCACTGAAAAGTAGTATTCAACTGTAAAACAGTTGAAAGACAAGTGTATATAGCTTCTCCAGTTCAGGGAAGAGTGTATAAAGTTGTTTCTACATGTGGTGAAGTCCCACAAGTCGAAAAGAAGGCCCATTATAGGAAACAGCTAGAAATCAGTAGTCATTCAGAGCTAATACTAATGAATATCACATCATAGAGAGAGAACAAGGGTAAAAGACATCAAAATGTAAGTCTCTAGTCTAGAAAGGATGTTGTACACTGCACAAATCCTTGAAATAGAGTTAGTTCACATGAAACCAGTGTTTCAAACCACCAGAATGCACTGAAAAGTAGTATTTAACTGTAAAACAGTTGAAAGACAAGTTTATATAGCTTCGCAAGTCCACAGAAGACTGTATAAAGTTGTTTCTACATGTGGTGAAGTCCCACAAGTAGAAAATAAGGCCCATTATAGGAAACAGCTAGCAATAAGTAGTAATTCAGAGGAAATACTAATGAATATCATAGAATTGTGTGAGAACAAGTGTAAAAGACATCAAAATGTAAATTTATAGTCTAGAAAGGATGTTATACACTACAGAAATCCTTGAAATAGAGTTACTTCACAAGAAAACAGTGTTTCAACCCACTAGAATTCACTGAAAAGTAGTATTCAACTGTAAAACAGTTGAAAGACAAGTTTATAGAGATGCACAAGTTCAGAGAAGAGTGTATAAAGTTGTTTCTACATGTGGTGAAGTCCCACAAGTAGAAAAGAAGGCCCATTATAGGAAACAGCTAGAAATCAGTAGTAATTCAGAGGAAATACTAATGAATATCATAGAATTGTGTGAGAACAAGTGTAAAAGACATCAAAATGTAAGTTTCTAGTCTAGAAAGGATGTTATACACTACAGAAATCCTTGAAATAGAGTTACTTCACAAGACAACAGTGTTTCAACCCACTAGAATTCACTGAAAAGGAGTATTCAACTGTAAAACAGTTGAAAGACAAGTGTATATAGCTTCTCAAGTTCAGAGAAGAGTGTATAAATTTGTTTCTACATGTGGTGAAGTCCCACAAGTAGAGCAGAAGGCCCATTATGGGAAAGAGGTAGAAATCAGTAGTAATTCAGAGGAAATACTAATGAATATCACAGAATAGTGAGAGAACAAGTGTAAAAGACATCTAAATGTAAGTCTCTAGTCTAGAAAGGATGTTGTACACTGCAGAAATCCTTGAAATAGAGTTAGTTCACATGAAACCAGTGTTTGAAACCACCGGAATTCACTGAAAAGTAGTACTCAACTGTAAAACAGTTGAAAGACAAGTTTATATAGCTTCGGAAGTCCACAGAAGACTGTATAAAGTTGTTTCTACATGTGGTGAAGGCCCACAAGTCGAAAAGAAGGCCCATTATAGGAAACAGCTAGAAATCAGTAGTCATTCGGAGCTAATACTAATGAATATCACATAATAGAGAGAGAACAAGTGTAAAAGACATCAAAATGTAAGTCTCTAGTCTAGAAAGGATGTTGTACACTGCAGAAATCCTTGAAATAGAGTTAGTTCACATGAAACCAGTGTTTCAAACCATGAGAATGCACTGAAAAGTAGTATTTAACTGTAAAACAGTTGAAAGACAAGTTTATATAGCTTCACAACTCCACAGAAGACTGTATAAAGTTGTTTCTACAGGTGGTGAAGTCCTACAAGTAGAGCAGAAGGCCCATTATAGGAAACAGCTAGAAATCAGTAGTAATTCAGAGGAAATACTAATGAATATCATAGAATTGTGTGAGAACAAGTGTAAAAGACATCAAAATGTAAGTCTCTAGTCTAGAAAGGATGTTATACAATACAGAAATCCTTGAAATAGAGTTACTTCACAAGAAAACAGTGTTTCAACCCACTATAATTCACTGAAATGTAGTACTCAACTGTAAAACAGTTGAAAGACAAGTGTATATAGCTTCTCAAGTTCAGAGAAAACTGTATAAAGTTGTTTGTACATGTGGTGAAGTCCCACAAGTAGAAAATAAGGCCCATTATAGGAAACAGCTAGAAATCAGTAGTAATTCAGAGGAAATACTAATGAATATCATAGAATTGTGTGAGAACAAGTGTAAAAGACATCAAAATGTAAGTCTCTAGTCTAGAAAGGATGTTATACACTACAGAAATCCTTGAAATAGAGTTACTTCTCAAGAAAACAGTGTTTCAACCCACTATAATTCACTGAAAAGTAGTATTCAACTGTAAAACAGTTGAAAGACAAGTGTATATAGCTTCTCCAGTTCAGGGAAGAGTGTATAAAGTTGTTTCTACATGTGGTGAAGTCCCACAAGTCGAAAAGAAGGCCCCTTATAGGAAACAGCTAGAAATCAGTAGTCATTCAGAGCTAATACTAATGAATATCACATCATAGAGAGAGAACAAGGGTAAAAGACATCAAAATGTAAGTCTCTAGTCTAGAAAGGATGTTGTACACTGCACAAATCCTTGAAATAGAGTTAGTTCACATGAAACCAGTGTTTCAAACCACCAGAATGCACTGAAAAGTAGTATTTAACTGTAAAACAGTTGAAAGACAAGTTTATATAGCTTCGCAAGTCCACAGAAGACTGTATAAAGTTGTTTCTACATGTGGTGAAGTCCCACAAGTAGAAAATAAGGCCCATTATAGGAAACAGCTAGCAATAAGTAGTAATTCAGAGGAAATACTAATGAATATCATAGAATTGTGTGAGAACAAGTGTAAAAGACATCAAAATGTAAATTTATAGTCTAGAAAGGATGTTATACACTACAGAAATCCTTGAAATAGAGTTACTTCACAAGAAAACAGTGTTTCAACCCACTAGAATTCACTGAAAAGTAGTATTCAACTGTAAAACAGTTGAAAGACAAGTTTATAGAGATGCACAAGTTCAGAGAAGAGTGTATAAAGTTGTTTCTACATGTGGTGAAGTCCCACAAGTAGAAAAGAAGGCCCATTATAGGAAACAGCTAGAAATCAGTAGTAATTCAGAGGAAATACTAATGAATATCATAGAATTGTGTGAGAACAAGTGTAAAAGACATCAAAATGTAAGTTTCTAGTCTAGAAAAGATGTTATACACTACAGAAATCCTTGAAATAGAGTTACTTCACAAGAAAACAGTGTTTCAACCCACTAGAATTCACTGAAAAGGAGTATTCAACTGTAAAACAGTTGAAAGACAAGTGTATATAGCTTCTCAAGTTCAGAGAAGAGTGTATAAAGTTGTTTCTACATGTGGTGAAGTCCCACAAGTAGAGCAGAAGGCCCATTATGGGAAAGAGGTAGAAATCAGTAGTAATTCAGAGGAAATACTAATGAATATCACAGAATAGTGAGAGAACAAGTGTAAAAGACATCTAAATGTAAGTCTCTAGTCTAGAAAGGATGTTGTACACTGCAGAAATCCTTGAAATAGAGTTAGTTCACATGAAACCAGTGTTTGAAACCACCGGAATTCACTGAAAAGTAGTACTCAACTGTAAAACAGTTGAAAGACAAGTTTATATAGCTTCGGAAGTCCACTGAAGACTGTATAAAGTTGTTTCTACATGTGGTGAAGGCCCACAAGTATACCAGAAGGCCCATTATAGGAAACAGCTAGAAAACAGTAGTAATTCAGAGGAAATACTAATGAATATCATAGAATTGTGTGAGAACAAGTGTAAAAGACATCAAAATGTAAGTCTCTAGTCTAGAAAGGATGTTATACACTACAGAAATCCTTGAAATAGAGTTACTTCTCAAGAAAACAGTGTTTCAACCCACTATAATTGACTGAAAAGTAGTATTTAACTGTAAAACAGTTGAAAGACAAGTGTATATAGCTTCTCCAGTTCAGGGAAGAGTGTATAAAGTTGTTTCTACATGTGGTGAAGTCCCACAAGTCGAAAAGAAGGCCCATTATAGGAAACAGCTAGAAATCAGTAGTCATTCGGAGCTAATACTAATGAATATCACATAATAGAGAGAGAACAAGTGTAAAAGACATCAAAATGTAAGTCTCTAGTCTAGAAAGGATGTTGTACACTGCAGAAATCCTTGAAATAGAGTTAGTTCACATGAAACCAGTGTTTCAAACCATGAGAATGCACTGAAAAGTAGTATTTAACTGTAAAACAGTTGAAAGACAAGTTTATATAGCTTCGCAACTCCACAGAAGACTGTATAAAGTTGTTTCTACAGGTGGTGAAGTCCTACAAGTAGAGCAGAAGGCCCATTATAGGAAACAGCTAGAAATCAGTAGTAATTCAGAGGAAATACTAATGAATATCATAGAATTGTGTGAGAACAAGTGTAAAAGACATCAAAATGTAAGTCTCTAGTCTAGAAAGGATGTTATACACTACAGAAATCCTTGAAATAGAGTTACTTCACAAGAAAACAGTGTTTCAACCCACTATAATTCACTGAAATGTAGTACTCAACTGTAAAACAGTTGAAAGACAAGTGTATATAGCTTCTCAAGTTCAGAGAAAAGTGTATAAAGTTGTTTCTACATGTGGTGAAGTCCCACAAGTCGAAAAGAAGGCCCATTATAGGAAACAGCTAGAAATCAGTAGTAATTCAGAGGAAATACTAATGAATATCACAGAATAGTGAGAGAACAAGTGTAAAAGACATCTAAATGTAAGTCTCTAGTCTAGAAAGGATGTTGTACACTGCAGAAATCCTTGAAATAGAGTTAGTTCACATGAAACCAGTGTTTGAAACCACCGGAATTCACTGAAAAGTAGTACTCAACTGTAAAACAGTTGAAAGACAAGTTTATATAGCTTCGGAAGTCCACAGAAGACTGTATAAAGTTGTTTCTACATGTGGTGAAGGCCCACAAGTATACCAGAAGGCCCATTATAGGAAACAGCTAGAAAACAGTAGTAATTCAGAGGAAATACTAATGAATATCATAGAATTGTGTGAGAACAAGTGTAAAAGACATCAAAATGTAACTCTCTAGTCTAGAAAGGATGTTATACACTGCAGAAATCCTTGAAATAGAGTTACTTCTCAAGAAAACAGTGTTTCAACCCACTATAATTGACTGAAAAGTAGTATTTAACTGTAAAACAGTTGAAAGACAAGTTTATATAGCTTCGCAAGTCCACAGAATACTGTATAAAGTTGTTTCTACAGGTGGTGAAGTCCCACAAGTAGAAAAGAAGGCCCATTATAGGAAACGGCTAGAAATCAGTAGTCATTCAGAGCAAATACTAATGAATATCACATAATAGAGAGAGAACAAGTGTAAAAGACATCAAAATGAAAGTGTCTAGTCTAGAAAGGATATTGTACACTACAGAAATCCTTGAAATAGAGTTACTTCACAAGAAAACAGTGTTTCAACCCACTAGAATTCACTGAAAAGTAGTACTCAACTGTAAAACAGTTGAAAGACAAGTGTATATAGCTTCTCAAGTTCAGAGAAAACTGTATAAAGTTGTTTGTACATGTGGTGAAGTCCCACAAGTAGAAAATAAGGCCCATTATAGGAAACAGCTAGAAATCAGTAGTAATTCAGAGGAAATACTAATGAATATCATAGAATTGTGTGAGAACAAGTGTAAAAGACATCAAAATGTAAGTCTCTAGTCTAGAAAGGATGTTATACACTACAGAAATCCTTGAAATAGAGTTACTTCTCAAGAAAACAGTGTTTCAACCCACTATAATTCACTGAAAAGTAGTATTCAACTGTAAAACAGTTGAAAGACAAGTGTATATAGCTTCTCCAGTTCAGGGAAGAGTGTATAAAGTTGTTTCTACATGTGGTGAAGTCCCACAAGTCGAAAAGAAGGGCCATTATAGGAAACAGCTAGAAATCAGTAGTCATTCAGAGCTAATACTAATGAATATCACATCATAGAGAGAGAACAAGTGTAAAAGACATCAAAATGTAAGTCTCTAGTCTAGAAAGGATGTTGTACACTGCACAAATCCTTGAAATAGAGTTAGTTCACATGAAACCAGTGTTTCAAACCACCAGAATGCACTGAAAAGTAGTATTTAACTGTAAAACAGTTGAAAGACAAGTTTATATAGCTTCGCAAGTCCACAGAAGACTGTATAAAGTTGTTTCTACATGTGGTGAAGTCCCACAAGTAGAAAATAAGGCCCATTATAGGAAACAGCTAGCAATAAGTAGTAATTCAGAGGAAATACTAATGAATATCATAGAATTGTGTGAGAACAAGTGTAAAAGACATCACAATGTAAATTTATAGTCTAGAAAGGATGTTATACACTACAGAAATCCTTGAAATAGAGTTACTTCACAAGAAAACAGTGTTTCAACCCACTAGAATTCACTGAAAAGTAGTATTCAACTGTAAAACAGTTGAAAGACAAGTTTATAGAGATGCACAAGTTCAGAGAAGAGTGTATAAAGTTGTTTCTACATGTGGTGAAGTCCCACAGGTAGAAAAGAAGGCCCATTATAGGAAACAGCTAGAAATCAGTAGTAATTCAGAGGAAATACTAATGAATATCATAGAATTGTGTGAGAACAAGTGTAAAAGACATCAAAATGTAAGTCTCTAGTCTAGAAAGGATGTTATACACTACAGAAATCCTTGAAATAGAGTTACTTCACAAGAAAACAGTGTTTCAACCCACTATAATTCACTGAAATGTAGTACTCAACTGTAAAACAGTTGAAAGACAAGTGTATATAGCTTCTCAAGTTCAGAGAAAAGTGTATAAAGTTGTTTCTACATGTGGTGAAGTCCCACAAGTCGAAAAGAAGGCCCATTATAGGAAACAGCTAGAAATCAGTAGTAATTCAGAGGAAATACTAATGAATATCACAGAATAGTGAGAGAACAAGTGTAAAAGACATCTAAATGTAAGTCTCTAGTCTAGAAAGGATGTTGTACACTGCAGAAATCCTTGAAATAGAGTTAGTTCACATGAAACCAGTGTTTGAAACCACCGGAATTCACTGAAAAGTAGTACTCAACTGTAAAACAGTTGAAAGACAAGTTTATATAGCTTCGGAAGTCCACAGAAGACTGTATAAAGTTGTTTCTACATGTGGTGAAGGCCCACAAGTATACCAGAAGGCCCATTATAGGAAACAGCTAGAAAACAGTAGTAATTCAGAGGAAATACTAATGAATATCATAGAATTGTGTGAGAACAAGTGTAAAAGACATCAAAATGTAACTCTCTAGTCTAGAAAGGATGTTATACACTGCAGAAATCCTTGAAATAGAGTTACTTCTCAAGAAAACAGTGTTTCAACCCAGTATAATTGACTGAAAAGTAGTATTTAACTGTAAAACAGTTGAAAGACAAGTTTATATAGCTTCGCAAGTCCACAGAATACTGTATAAAGTTGTTTCTACAGGTGGTGAAGTCCCACAAGTAGAAAAGAAGGCCCATTATAGGAAACGGCTAGAAATCAGTAGTCATTCAGAGCAAATACTAATGAATATCACATAATAGAGAGAGAACAAGTGTAAAAGACATCAAAATGAAAGTGTCTAGTCTAGAAAGGATATTGTACACTACAGAAATCCTTGAAATAGAGTTACTTCACAAGAAAACAGTGTTTCAACCCACTAGAATTCACTGAAAAGTAGTACTCAACTGTAAAACAGTTGAAAGACAAGTGTATATAGCTTCTCAAGTTCAGAGAAAACTGTATAAAGTTGTTTGTACATGTGGTGAAGTCCCACAAGTAGAAAATAAGGCCCATTATAGGAAACAGCTAGAAATCAGTAGTAATTCAGAGGAAATACTAATGAATATCATAGAATTGTGTGAGAACAAGTGTAAAAGACATCAAAATGTAAGTCTCTAGTCTAGAAAGGATGTTATACATTACAGAAATCCTTGAAATAGAATTACTTCTCAAGAAAACAGTGTTTCAACCCACTATAATTCACTGAAAAGTAGTATTCAACTGTAAAACAGTTGAAAGACAAGTGTATATAG
This sequence comes from Cnephaeus nilssonii, assembly GCF_951640355.1. Taxonomy (NCBI): domain Eukaryota; kingdom Metazoa; phylum Chordata; class Mammalia; order Chiroptera; family Vespertilionidae; genus Cnephaeus; species Cnephaeus nilssonii. The sequence continues at coordinate 80,742 of NW_027645508.1, read as the reverse complement.
CTTCTCCAGTTCAGGGAAGAGTGTATAAAGTTGTTTCTACATGTGGTGAAGTCCCACAAGTCGAAAAGAAGGCCCATTATAGGAAACAGCTAGAAATCAGTAGTCATTCAGAGCTAATACTAATGAATATCACATCATAGAGAGAGAACAAGGGTAAAAGACATCAAAATGTAAGTCTCTAGTCTAGAAAGGATGTTGTACACTGCACAAATCCTTGAAATAGAGTTAGTTCACATGAAACCAGTGTTTCAAACCACCAGAATGCACTGAAAAGTAGTATTTAACTGTAAAACAGTTGAAAGACAAGTATATATAGCTTCGCAAGTCCACAGAAGACTGTATAAAGTTGTTTCTACATGTGGTGAAGTCCCACAAGTAGAAAATAAGGCCCATTATAGGAAACAGCTAGCAATAAGTAGTAATTCAGAGGAAATACTAATGAATATCATAGAATTGTGTGAGAACAAGTGTAAAAGACATCAAAATGTAAATTTATAGTCTAGAAAGGATGTTATACACTACAGAAATCCTTGAAATAGAGTTACTTCACAAGAAAACAGTGTTTCAACCCACTAGAATTCACTGAAAAGTAGTATTCAACTGTAAAACAGTTGAAAGACAAGTTTATAGAGATGCACAAGTTCAGAGAAGAGTGTATAAAGTTGTTTCTACATGTGGTGAAGTCCCACAAGTAGAAAAGAAGGCCCATTATAGGAAACAGCTAGAAATCAGTAGTAATTCAGAGGAAATACTAATGAATATCATAGAATTGTGTGAGAACAAGTGTAAAAGACATCAAAATGTAAGTTTCTAGTCTAGAAAGGATGTTATACACTACAGAAATCCTTGAAATAGAGTTACTTCACAAGACAACAGTGTTTCAACCCACTAGAATTCACTGAAAAGGAGTATTCAACTGTAAAACAGTTGAAAGACAAGTGTATATAGCTTCTCAAGTTCAGAGAAGAGTGTATAAAGTTGTTTCTACATGTGGTGAAGTCCCACAAGTAGAGCAGAAGGCCCATTATGGGAAAGAGGTAGAAATCAGTAGTAATTCAGAGGAAATACTAATGAATATCACAGAATAGTGAGAGAACAAGTGTAAAAGACATCTAAATGTAAGTCTCTAGTCTAGAAAGGATGTTGTACACTGCAGAAATCCTTGAAATAGAGTTAGTTCACATGAAACCAGTGTTTGAAACCACCGGAATTCACTGAAAAGTAGTACTCAACTGTAAAACAGTTGAAAGACAAGTGTATATAGCTTCTCCAGTTCAGGGAAGAGTGTATAAAGTTGTTTCTACATGTGGTGAAGTCCCACAAGTCGAAAAGAAGGCCCATTATAGGAAACAGCTAGAAATCAGTAGTCATTCGGAGCTAATACTAATGACTATCACATAATAGAGAGAGAACAAGTGTAAAAGACATCAAAATGTAAGTCTCTAGTCTAGAAAGGATGTTGTACACTGCAGAAATCCTTGAAATAGAGTTAGTTCACATGAAACCAGTGTTTCAAACCATGAGAATGCACTGAAAAGTAGTATTTAACTGTAAAACAGTTGAAAGACAAGTTTATATAGCTTCGCAACTCCACAGAAGACTGTATAAAGTTGTTTCTACAGGTGGTGAAGTCCTACAAGTAGAGCAGAAGGCCCATTATAGGAAACAGCTAGAAATCAGTAGTAATTCAGAGGAAATACTAATGAATATCATAGAATTGTGTGAGAACAAGTGTAAAAGACATCAAAATGTAAGTCTCTAGTCTAGAAAGGATGTTATACACTACAGAAATCTTTGAAATAGAGTTACTTCACAAGAAAACAGTGTTTCAACCCACTATAATTCACTGAAATGTAGTACTCAACTGTAAAACAGTTGAAAGACAAGTGTATATAGCTTCTCAAGTTCAGAGAAAAGTGTATAAAGTTGTTTCTACATGTGGTGAAGTCCCACAAGTCGAAAAGAAGGCCCATTATAGGAAACAGCTAGAAATCAGTAGTAATTCAGAGGAAATACTAATGAATATCACAGAATAGTGAGAGAACAAGTGTAAAAGACATCTAAATGTAAGTCTCTAGTCTAGAAAGGATGTTGTACACTGCAGAAATCCTTGAAATAGAGTTAGTTCACATGAAACCAGTGTTTGAAACCACCGGAATTCACTGAAAAGTAGTACTCAACTGTAAAACAGTTGAAAGACAAGTTTATATAGCTTCGGAAGTCCACAGAAGACTGTATAAAGTTGTTTCTACAGGTGGTGAAGTCCCACAAGTAGAAAAGAAGGCCCATTATAGGAAACGGCTAGAAATCAGTAGTCATTCAGAGCAAATACTAATGAATATCACATAATAGAGAGAGAACAAGTGTAAAAGACATCAAAATGAAAGTGTGTAGTCTAGAAAGGATATTGTACACTACAGAAATCCTTGAAATAGAGTTACTTCACAAGAAAACAGTGTTTCAACCCACTAGAATTCACTGAAAAGTAGTACTCAACTGTAAAACAGTTGAAAGACAAGTGTATATAGCTTCTCAAGTTCAGAGAAAACTGTATAAAGTTGTTTGTACATGTGGTGAAGTCCCACAAGTAGAAAATAAGGCCCATTATAGGAAACAGCTAGAAATCAGTAGTAATTCAGAGGAAATACTAATGAATATCATAGAATTGTGTGAGAACAAGTGTAAAAGACATCAAAATGTAAGTCTCTAGTCTAGAAAGGATGTTATACACTACAGAAATCCTTGAAATAGAGTTACTTCTCAAGAAAACAGTGTTTCAACCCACTATAATTCACTGAAAAGTAGTATTCAACTGTAAAACAGTTGAAAGACAAGTGTATATAGCTTCTCCAGTTCAGGGAAGAGTGTATAAAGTTGTTTCTACATGTGGTGAAGTCCCACAAGTCGAAAAGAAGGCCCATTATAGGAAACAGCTAGAAATCAGTAGTCATTCAGAGCTAATACTAATGAATATCACATCATAGAGAGAGAACAAGGGTAAAAGACATCAAAATGTAAGTCTCTAGTCTAGAAAGGATGTTGTACACTGCACAAATCCTTGAAATAGAGTTAGTTCACATGAAACCAGTGTTTCAAACCACCAGAATGCACTGAAAAGTAGTATTTAACTGTAAAACAGTTGAAAGACAAGTTTGTATAGCTTCGCAAGTCCACAGAAGACTGTATAAAGTTGTTTCTACATGTGGTGAAGTCCCACAAGTAGAAAATAAGGCCCATTATAGGAAACAGCTAGCAATAAGTAGTAATTCAGAGGAAATACTAATGAATATCATAGAATTGTGTGAGAACAAGTGTAAAAGACATCAAAATGTAAATTTATAGTCTAGAAAGGATGTTATACACTACAGAAATCCTTGAAATAGAGTTACTTCACAAGAAAACAGTGTTTCAACCCACTAGAATTCACTGAAAAGTAGTATTCAACTGTAAAACAGTTGAAAGACAAGTTTATAGAGATGCACAAGTTCAGAGAAGAGTGTATAAAGTTGTTTCTACATGTGGTGAAGTCCCACAAGTAGAAAAGAAGGCCCATTATAGGAAACAGCTAGAAATCAGTAGTAATTCAGAGGAAATACTAATGAATATCATAGAATTGTGTGAGAACAAGTGTAAAAGACATCAAAATGTAAGTCTCTAGTCTAGAAAGGATGTTATACACTACAGAAATCCTTGAAATAGAGTTACTTCACAAGAAAACAGTGTTTCAACCCACTATAATTCACTGAAATGTAGTACTCAACTGTAAAACAGTTGAAAGACAAGTGTATATAGCTTCTCAAGTTCAGAGAAAAGTGTATAAAGTTGTTTCTACATGTGGTGAAGTCCCACAAGTCGAAAAGAAGGCCCATTATAGGAAACAGCTAGAAATCAGTAGTAATTCCGAGGAAATACTAATGAATATCACAGAATAGTGAGAGAACAAGTGTAAAAGACATCTAAATGTAAGTCTCTAGTCTAGAAAGGATGTTGTACACTGCAGAAATCCTTGAAATAGAGTTAGTTCTCATGAAACCAGTGTTTGAAACCACCGGAATTCACTGAAAAGTAGTACTCAACTGTAAAACAGTTGAAAGACAAGTTTATATAGCTTCGGAAGTCCACAGAAGACTGTATAAAGTTGTTTCTACATGTGGTGAAGGCCCACAAGTATACCAGAAGGCCCATTATAGGAAACAGCTAGAAAACAGTAGTAATTCAGAGGAAATACTAATGAATATCATAGAATTGTGTGAGAACAAGTGTAAAAGACATCAAAATGTAACTCTCTAGTCTAGAAAGGATGTTATACACTGCAGAAAACCTTGATATAGAGTTACTTCTCAAGAAAACAGTGTTTCAACCCACTATAATTGACTGAAAAGTAGTATTTAACTGTAAAACAGTTGAAAGACAAGTTTATATAGCTTCGCAAGTCCACAGAATACTGTATAAAGTTGTTTCTACAGGTGGTGAAGTCCCACAAGTAGAAAAGAAGGCCCATTATAGGAAACGGCTAGAAATCAGTAGTCATTCAGAGCAAATACTAATGAATATCACATAATAGAGAGAGAACAAGTGTAAAAGACATCAAAATGAAAGTGTCTAGTCTAGAAAGGATATTGTACACTACAGAAATCCTTGAAATAGAGTTACTTCACAAGAAAACAGTGTTTCAACCCACTAGAATTCACTGAAAAGTAGTACTCAACTGTAAAACAGTTGAAAGACAAGTGTATATAGCTTCTCCAGTTCAGGGAAGAGTGTATAAAGTTGTTTCTACATGTGGTGAAGTCCCACAAGTCGAAAAGAAGGCCCATTATAGGAAACAGCTAGAAATCAGTAGTCATTCAGAGCTAATACTAATGAATATCACATCATAGAGAGAGAACAAGAGTAAAAGACATCAAAATGTAAGTCTCTAGTCTAGAAAGGATGTTGTACACTGCACAAATCCTTGAAATAGAGTTAGTTCACATGAAACCAGTGTTTCAAACCACCAGAATGCACTGAAAAGTAGTATTTAACTGTAAAACAGTTGAAAGACAAGTTTATATAGCTTCGCAAGTCCACAGAAGACTGTATAAAGTTGTTTCTACATGTGGTGAAGTCCCACAAGTAGAAAATAAGGCCCATTATAGGAAACAGCTAGCAATAAGTAGTAATTCAGAGGAAATACTAATGAATATCATAGAATTGTGTGAGAACAAGTGTAAAAGACATCAAAATGTAAATTTGTAGTCTAGAAAGGATGTTATACACTACAGAAATCCTTGAAATAGAGTTACTTCACAAGAAAACAGTGTTTCAACCCACTAGAATTCACTGAAAAGTAGTATTCAACTGTAAAACAGTTGAAAGACAAGTTTATAGAGATGCACAAGTTCAGAGAAGAGTGTATAAAGTTGTTTCTACATGTGGTGAAGTCCCACAAGTAGAAAAGAAGGCCCATTATAGGAAACAGCTAGAAATCAGTAGTAATTCAGAGGAAATACTAATGAATATCATAGAATTGTGTGAGAACAAGTGTAAAAGACATCAAAATGTAAGTTTCTAGTCTAGAAAAGATGTTATACACTACAGAAATCCTTGAAATAGAGTTACTTCACAAGAAAACAGTGTTTCAACCCACTAGAATTCACTGAAAAGGAGTATTCAACTGTAAAACAGTTGAAAGACAAGTGTATATAGCTTCTCAAGTTCAGAGAAGAGTGTATAAAGTTGTTTCTACATGTGGTGAAGTCCCACAAGTAGAGCAGAAGGCCCATTATGGGAAAGAGGTAGAAATCAGTAGTAATTCAGAGGAAATACTAATGAATATCACAGAATAGTGAGAGAACAAGTGTAAAAGACATCTAAATGTAAGTCTCTAGTCTAGAAAGGATGTTGTACACTGCAGAAATCCTTGAAATAGAGTTAGTTCACATGAAACCAGTGTTTGAAACCACCGGAATTCACTGAAAAGTAGTACTCAACTGTAAAACAGTTGAAAGACAAGTTTATATAGCTTCGGAAGTCCACTGAAGACTGTATAAAGTTGTTTCTACATGTGGTGAAGGCCCACAAGTATACCAGAAGGCCCATTATAGGAAACAGCTAGAAAACAGTAGTAATTCAGAGGAAATACTAATGAATATCATAGAATTGTGTGAGAACAAGTGTAAAAGACATCAAAATGTAAGTCTCTAGTCTAGAAAGGATGTTATACACTACAGAAATCCTTGAAATAGAGTTACTTCTCAAGAAAACAGTGTTTCAACCCACTATAATTGACTGAAAAGTAGTATTTAACTGTAAAACAGTTGAAAGACAAGTGTATATAGCTTCTCCAGTTCAGGGAAGAGTGTATAAAGTTGTTTCTACATGTGGTGAAGTCCCACAAGTCGAAAAGAAGGCCCATTATAGGAAACAGCTAGAAATCAGTAGTCATTCGGAGCTAATACTAATGAATATCACATAATAGAGAGAGAACAAGTGTAAAAGACATCAAAATGTAAGTCTCTAGTCTAGAAAGGATGTTGTACACTGCAGAAATCCTTGAAATAGAGTTAGTTCACATGAAACCAGTGTTTCAAACCATGAGAATGCACTGAAAAGTAGTATTTAACTGTAAAACAGTTGAAAGACAAGTTTATATAGCTTCGCAACCCTACAGAAGACTGTATAAAGTTGTTTCTACAGGTGGTGAAGTCCTACAAGTAGAGCAGAAGGCCCATTATAGGAAACAGCTAGAAATCAGTAGTAATTCAGAGGAAATACTAATGAATATCATAGAATTGTGTGAGAACAAGTGTAAAAGACATCAAAATGTAAGTCTCTAGTCTAGAAAGGATGTTATACACTACAGAAATCCTTGAAATAGAGTTACTTCACAAGAAAACAGTGTTTCAACCCACTATAATTCACTGAAATGTAGTACTCAACTGTAAAACAGTTGAAAGACAAGTGTATATAGCTTCCCAAGTTCAGAGAAAAGTGTATAAAGTTGTTTCTACATGTGGTGAAGTCCCACAAGTCGAAAAGAAGGCCCATTATAGGAAACAGCTAGAAATCAGTAGTAATTCCGAGGAAATACTAATGAATATCACAGAATAGTGAGAGAACAAGTGTAAAAGACATCTAAATGTAAGTCTCTAGTCTAGAAAGGATGTTGTACACTGCAGAAATCCTTGAAATAGAGTTAGTTCACATGAAACCAGTGTTTGAAACCACCGGAATTCACTGAAAAGTAGTACTCAACTGTAAAACAGTTGAAAGACAAGTTTATATAGCTTCGGAAGTCCACAGAAGACTGTATAAAGTTGTTTCTACATGTGGTGAAGGCCCACAAGTATACCAGAAGGCCCATTATAGGAAACAGCTAGAAAACAGTAGTAATTCAGAGGAAATACTAATGAATATCATAGAATTGTGTGAGAACAAGTGTAAAAGACATCAAAATGTAACTCTCTAGTCTAGAAAGGATGTTATACACTGCAGAAATCCTTGATATAGAGTTACTTCTCAAGAAAACAGTGTTTCAACCCACTATAATTGACTGAAAAGTAGTATTTAACTGTAAAACAGTTGAAAGACAAGTTTATATAGCTTCGCAAGTCCACAGAATACTGTATAAAGTTGTTTCTACAGGTGGTGAAGTCCCACAAGTAGAAAAGAAGGCCCATTATAGGAAACGGCTAGAAATCAGTAGTCATTCAGAGCAAATACTAATGAATATCACATAATAGAGAGAGAACAAGTGTAAAAGACATCAAAATGAAAGTGTCTAGTCTAGAAAGGATATTGTACACTACAGAAATCCTTGAAATAGAGTTACTTCACAAGAAAACAGTGTTTCAACCCACTAGAATTCACTGAAAAGTAGTACTCAACTGTAAAACAGTTGAAAGACAAGTGTATATAGCTTCTCAAGTTCAGAGAAAACTGTATAAAGTTGTTTGTACATGTGGTGAAGTCCCACAAGTAGAAAATAAGGCCCATTATAGGAAACAGCTAGAAATCAGTAGTAATTCAGAGGAAATACTAATGAATATCATAGAATTGTGTGAGAACAAGTGTAAAAGACATCAAAATGTAAGTCTCTAGTCTAGAAAGGATGTTATACACTACAGAAATCCTTGAAATAGAGTTACTTCTCAAGAAAACAGTGTTTCAACCCACTATAATTCACTGAAAAGTAGTATTCAACTGTAAAACAGTTGAAAGACAAGTGTATATAGCTTCTCCAGTTCAGGGAAGAGTGTATAAAGTTGTTTCTACATGTGGTGAAGTCCCACAGGTCGAAAAGAAGGCCCATTATAGGAAACAGCTAGAAATCAGTAGTCATTCAGAGCTAATACTAATGAATATCACATCATAGAGAGAGAACAAGGGTAAAAGACATCAAAATGTAAGTCTCTAGTCTAGAAAGGATGTTGTACACTGCACAAATCCTTGAAATAGAGTTAGTTCACATGAAACCAGTGTTTCAAACCACCAGAATGCACTGAAAAGTAGTATTTAACTGTAAAACAGTTGAAAGACAAGTTTATATAGCTTCGCAAGTCCACAGAAGACTGTATAAAGTTGTTTCTACATGTGGTGAAGTCCCACAAGTAGAAAATAAGGCCCATTATAGGAAACAGCTAGCAATAAGTAGTAATTCAGAGGAAATACTAATGAATATCATAGAATTGTGTGAGAACAAGTGTAAAAGACATCAAAATGTAAATTTATAGTCTAGAAAGGATGTTATACACTACAGAAATCCTTGAAATAGAGTTACTTCACAAGAAAACAGTGTTTCAACCCACTAGAATTCACTGAAAAGTAGTATTCAACTGTAAAACAGTTGAAAGACAAGTTTATAGAGATGCACAAGTTCAGAGAAGAGTGTATAAAGTTGTTTCTACATGTGGTGAAGTCCCACAAGTAGAAAAGAAGGCCCATTATAGGAAACAGCTAGAAATCAGTAGTAATTCAGAGGAAATACTAATGAATATCATAGATTTGTGTGAGAACAAGTGTAAAAGACATCAAAATGTAAGTTTCTAGTCTAGAAAAGATGTTATACACTACAGAAATCCTTGAAATAGAGTTACTTCACAAGAAAACAGTGTTTCAACCCACTAGAATTCACTGAAAAGGAGTATTCAACTGTAAAACAGTTGAAAGACAAGTGTATATAGCTTCTCAAGTTCAGAGAAGAGTGTATAAAGTTGTTTCTACATGTGGTGAAGTCCCACAAGTAGAGCAGAAGGCCCATTATGGGAAAGAGGTAGAAATCAGTAGTAATTCAGAGGAAATACTAATGAATATCACAGAATAGTGAGAGAACAAGTGTAAAAGACATCTAAATGTAAGTCTCTAGTCTAGAAAGGATGTTGTACACTGCAGAAATCCTTGAAATAGAGTTAGTTCACATGAAACCAGTGTTTGAAACCACCGGAATTCACTGAAAAGTAGTACTCAACTGTAAAACAGTTGAAAGACAAGTTTATATAGCTTCGGAAGTCCACTGAAGACTGTATAAAGTTGTTTCTACATGTGGTGAAGGCCCACAAGTATACCAGAAGGCCCATTATAGGAAACAGCTAGAAAACAGTAGTAATTCAGAGGAAATACTAATGAATATCATAGAATTGTGTGAGAACAAGTGTAAAAGACATCAAAATGTAAGTCTCTAGTCTAGAAAGGATGTTATACACTACAGAAATCCTTGAAATAGAGTTACTTCTCAAGAAAACAGTGTTTCAACCCACTATAATTGACTGAAAAGTAGTATTTAACTGTAAAACAGTTGAAAGACAAGTGTATATAGCTTCTCCAGTTCAGGGAAGAGTGTATAAAGTTGTTTCTACATGTGGTGAAGTCCCACAAGTCGAAAAGAAGGCCCATTATAGGAAACAGCTAGAAATCAGTAGTCATTCGGAGCTAATACTAATGAATATCACATAATAGAGAGAGAACAAGTGTAAAAGACATCAAAATGTAAGTCTCTAGTCTAGAAAGGATGTTGTACACTGCAGAAATCCTTGAAATAGAGTTAGTTCACATGAAACCAGTGTTTCAAACCATGAGAATGCACTGAAAAGTAGTATTTAACTGTACAACAGTTGAAAGACAAGTTTATATAGCTTCGCAACCCCACAGAAGACTGTATAAAGTTGTTTCTACAGGTGGTGAAGTCCTACAAGTAGAGCAGAAGGCCCATTATAGGAAACAGCTAGAAATCAGTAGTAATTCAGAGGAAATACTAATGAATATCATAGAATTGTGTGAGAACAAGTGTAAAAGACATCAAAATGTAAGTCTCTAGTCTAGAAAGGATGTTATACACTACAGAAATCCTTGAAATAGAGTTACTTCACAAGAAAACAGTGTTTCAACCCACTATAATTTACTGAAATGTAGTACTCAACTGTAAAACAGTTGAAAGACAAGTGTATATAGCTTCTCAAGTTCAGAGAAAAGTGTATAAAGTTGTTTCTACATGTGGTGAAGTCCCACAAGTCGAAAAGAAGGCCCATTATAGGAAACAGCTAGAAATCAGTAGTAATTCAGAGGAAATACTAATGAATATCACAGAATAGTGAGAGAACAAGTGTAAAAGACATCTAAATGTAAGTCTCTAGTCTAGAAAGGATGTTGTACACTGCAGAAATCCTTGAAATAGAGTTAGTTCACATGAAACCAGTGTTTGAAACCACCGGAATTCACTGAAAAGTAGTACTCAACTGTAAAACAGTTGAAAGACAAGTTTATATAGCTTCGGAAGTCCACAGAAGACTGTATAAAGTTGTTTCTACATGTGGTGAAGGCCCACAAGTATACCAGAAGGCCCATTATAGGAAACAGCTAGAAAACAGTAGTAATTCAGAGGAAATACTAATGAATATCATAGAATTGTGTGAGAACAAGTGTAAAAGACATCAAAATGTAACTCTCTAGTCTAGAAAGGATGTTATACACTGCAGAAAACCTTGATATAGAGTTACTTCTCAAGAAAACAGTGTTTCAACCCACTATAATTGACTGAAAAGTAGTATTTAACTGTAAAACAGTTGAAAGACAAGTTTATATAGCTTCGCAAGTCCACAGAATACTGTATAAAGTTGTTTCTACAGGTGGTGAAGTCCCACAAGTAGAAAAGAAGGCCCATTATAGGAAACGGCTAGAAATCAGTAGTCATTCAGAGCAAATACTAATGAATATCACATAATAGAGAGAGAACAAGTGTAAAAGACATCAAAATGAAAGTGTCTAGTCTAGAAAGGATATTGTACACTACAGAAATCCTTGAAATAGAGTTACTTCACAAGAAAACAGTGTTTCAACCCACTAGAATTCACTGAAAAGTAGTACTCAACTGTAAAACAGTTGAAAGACAAGTGTATATAGCTTCTCAAGTTCAGAGAAAACTGTATAAAGTTGTTTGTACATGTGGTGAAGTCCCACAAGTAGAAAATAAGGCCCATTATAGGAAACAGCTAGAAATCAGTAGTCATTCAGAGCTAATACTAATGAATATCACATCATAGAGAGAGAACAAGGGTAAAAGACATCAAAATGTAAGTCTCTAGTCTAGAAAGGATGTTGTACACTGCACAAATCCTTGAAATAGAGTTAGTTCACATGAAACCAGTGTTTCAAACCACCAGAATGCACTGAAAAGTAGTATTTAACTGTAAAACAGTTGAAAGACAAGTATATATAGCTTCGCAAGTCCACAGAAGACTGTATAAAGTTGTTTCTACATGTGGTGAAGTCCCACAAGTAGAAAATAAGGCCCATTATAGGAAACAGCTAGCAATAAGTAGTAATTCAGAGGAAATACTAATGAATATCATAGAATTGTGTGAGAACAAGTGTAAAAGACATCAAAATGTAAATTTATAGTCTAGAAAGGATGTTATACACTACAGAAATCCTTGAAATAGAGTTACTTCACAAGAAAACAGTGTTTCAACCCACTAGAATTCACTGAAAAGTAGTATTCAACTGTAAAACAGTTGAAAGACAAGTTTATAGAGATGCACAAGTTCAGAGAAGAGTGTATAAAGTTGTTTCTACATGTGGTGAAGTCCCACAAGTAGAAAAGAAGGCCCATTATAGGAAACAGCTAGAAATCAGTAGTAATTCAGAGGAAATACTAATGAATATCATAGAATTGTGTGAGAACAAGTGTAAAAGACATCAAAATGTAAGTTTCTAGTCTAGAAAAGATGTTATACACTACAGAAATCCTTGAAATAGAGTTACTTCACAAGAAAACAGTGTTTCAACCCACTAGAATTCACTGAAAAGGAGTATTCAACTGTAAAACAGTTGAAAGACAAGTGTATATAGCTTCTCAAGTTCAGAGAAGAGTGTATAAAGTTGTTTCTACATGTGGTGAAGTCCCACAAGTAGAGCAGAAGGCCCATTATGGGAAAGAGGTAGAAATCAGTAGTAATTCAGAGGAAATACTAATGAATATCACAGAATAGTGAGAGAACAAGTGTAAAAGACATCTAAATGTAAGTCTCTAGTCTAGAAAGGATGTTGTACACTGCAGAAATCCTTGAAATAGAGTTAGTTCACATGAAACCAGTGTTTGAAACCACCGGAATTCACTGAAAAGTAGTACTCAACTGTAAAACAGTTGAAAGACAAGTTTATATAGCTTCGGAAGTCCACAGAAGACTGTATAAAGTTGTTTCTACATGTGGTGAAGGCCCACAAGTATACCAGAAGGCCCATTATAGGAAACAGCTAGAAAACAGTAGTAATTCAGAGGAAATACTAATGAATATCATAGAATTGTGTGAGAACAAGTGTAAAAGACATCAAAATGTAACTCTCTAGTCTAGAAAGGATGTTATACACTGCAGAAATCCTTGATATAGAGTTACTTCTCAAGAAAACAGTGTTTCAACCCACTATAATTGACTGAAAAGTAGTATTTAACTGTAAAACAGTTGAAAGACAAGTGTATATAGCTTCTCCAGTTCAGGGAAGAGTGTATAAAGTTGTTTCTACATGTGGTGAAGTCCCACAAGTCGAAAAGAAGGCCCATTATAGGAAACAGCTAGAAATCAGTAGTCATTCGGAGCTAATACTAATGAATATCACATAATAGAGAGAGAACAAGTGTAAAAGACATCAAAATGTAAGTCTCTAGTCTAGAAAGGATGTTGTACACTGCAGAAATCCTTGAAATAGAGTTAGTTCACATGAAACCAGTGTTTCAAACCATGAGAATGCACTGAAAAGTAGTATTTAACTGTAAAACAGTTGAAAGACAAGTTTATATAGCTTCGCAACCCCACAGAAGACTGTATAAAGTTGTTTCTACAGGTGGTGAAGTCCTACAAGTAGAGCAGAAGGCCCATTATAGGAAACAGCTAGAAATCAGTAGTAATTCAGAGGAAATACTAATGAATATCATAGAATTGTGTGAGAACAAGTGTAAAAGACATCAAAATGTAAGTCTCTAGTCTAGAAAGGATGTTATACACTACAGAAATCCTTGAAATAGAGTTACTTCACAAGAAAACAGTGTTTCAACCCACTATAATTCACTGAAATGTAGTACTCAACTGTAAAACAGTTGAAAGACAAGTGTATATAGCTTCTCAAGTTCAGAGAAAAGTGTATAAAGTTGTTTCTACATGTGGTGAAGTCCCACAAGTCGAAAAGAAGGCCCATTATAGGAAACAGCTAGAAATCAGTAGTAATTCAGAGGAAATACTAATGAATATCACAGAATAGTGAGAGAACAAGTGTAAAAGACATCTAAATGTAAGTCTCTAGTCTAGAAAGGATGTTGTACACTGCAGAAATCCTTGAAATAGAGTTAGTTCACATGAAACCAGTGTTTGAAACCACCGGAATTCACTGAAAAGTAGTACTCAACTGTAAAACAGTTGAAAGACAAGTTTATATAGCTTCGGAAGTCCACAGAAGACTGTATAAAGTTGTTTCTACATGTGGTGAAGGCCCACAAGTATACCAGAAGGCCCATTATAGGAAACAGCTAGAAAACAGTAGTAATTCAGAGGAAATACTAATGAATATCATAGAATTGTGTGAGAACAAGTGTAAAAGACATCAAAATGTAACTCTCTAGTCTAGAAAGGATGTTATACACTGCAGAAATCCTTGAAATAGAGTTACTTCTCAAGAAAACAGTGTTTCAACCCACTATAATTGACTGAAAAGTAGTATTTAACTGTAAAACAGTTGAAAGACAAGTTTATATAGCTTCGCAAGTCCACAGAATACTGTATAAAGTTGTTTCTACAGGTGGTGAAGTCCCACAAGTAGAAAAGAAGGCCCATTATAGGAAACGGCTAGAAATCAGTAGTCATTCAGAGCAAATACTAATGAATATCACATAATAGAGAGAGAACAAGTGTAAAAGACCTCAAAATGAAAGTGTCTAGTCTAGAAAGGATATTGTACACTACAGAAATCCTTGAAATAGAGTTACTTCACAAGAAAACAGTGTTTCAACCCACTAGAATTCACTGAAAAGTAGTACTCAACTGTAAAACAGTTGAAAGACAAGTGTATATAGCTTCTCAAGTTCAGAGAAAACTGTATAAAGTTGTTTGTACATGTGGTGAAGTCCCACAAGTAGAAAATAAGGCCCATTATAGGAAACAGCTAGAAATCAGTAGTCATTCAGAGCTAATACTAATGAATATCACATCATAGAGAGAGAACAAGGGTAAAAGACATCAAAATGTAAGTCTCTAGTCTAGAAAGGATGTTGTACACTGCACAAATCCTTGAAATAGAGTTAGTTCACATGAAACCAGTGTTTCAAACCACCAGAATGCACTGAAAAGTAGTATTTAACTGTAAAACAGTTGAAAGACAAGTATATATAGCTTCGCAAGTCCACAGAAGACTGTATAAAGTTGTTTCTACATGTGGTGAAGTCCCACAAGTAGAAAATAAGGCCCATTATAGGAAACAGCTAGCAATAAGTAGTAATTCAGAGGAAATACTAATGAATATCATAGAATTGTGTGAGAACAAGTGTAAAAGACATCAAAATGTAAATTTATAGTCTAGAAAGGATGTTATACACTACAGAAATCCTTGAAATAGAGTTACTTCACAAGAAAACAGTGTTTCAACCCACTAGAATTCACTGAAAAGTAGTATTCAACTGTAAAACAGTTGAAAGACAAGTTTATAGAGATGCACAAGTTCAGAGAAGAGTGTATAAAGTTGTTTCTACATGTGGTGAAGTCCCACAAGTAGAAAAGAAGGCCCATTATAGGAAACAGCTAGAAATCAGTAGTAATTCAGAGGAAATACTAATGAATATCATAGAATTGTGTGAGAACAAGTGTAAAAGACATCAAAATGTAAGTTTCTAGTCTAGAAAAGATGTTATACACTACAGAAATCCTTGAAATAGAGTTACTTCACAAGAAAACAGTGTTTCAACCCACTAGAATTCACTGAAAAGGAGTATTCAACTGTAAAACAGTTGAAAGACAAGTGTATATAGCTTCTCAAGTTCAGAGAAGAGTGTATAAAGTTGTTTCTACATGTGGTGAAGTCCCACAAGTAGAGCAGAAGGCCCATTATGGGAAAGAGGTAGAAATCAGTAGTAATTCAGAGGAAATACTAATGAATATCACAGAATAGTGAGAGAACAAGTGTAAAAGACATCTAAATGTAAGTCTCTAGTCTAGAAAGGATGTTGTACACTGCAGAAATCCTTGAAATAGAGTTAGTTCACATGAAACCAGTGTTTGAAACCACCGGAATTCACTGAAAAGTAGTACTCAACTGTAAAACAGTTGAAAGACAAGTTTATATAGCTTCGGAAGTCCACAGAAGACTGTATAAAGTTGTTTCTACATGTGGTGAAGGCCCACAAGTATACCAGAAGGCCCATTATAGGAAACAGCTAGAAAACAGTAGTAATTCAGAGGAAATACTAATGAATATCATAGAATTGTGTGAGAACAAGTGTAAAAGACATCAAAATGTAACTCTCTAGTCTAGAAAGGATGTTATACACTGCAGAAATCCTTGATATAGAGTTACTTCTCAAGAAAACAGTGTTTCAACCCACTATAATTGACTGAAAAGTAGTATTTAACTGTAAAACAGTTGAAAGACAAGTTTATATAGCTTCGCAAGTCCACAGAATACTGTATAAAGTTGTTTCTACAGGTGGTGAAGTCCCACAAGTAGAAAAGAAGGCCCATTATAGGAAACGGCTAGAAATCAGTAGTCATTCAGAGCAAATACTAATGAATATCACATAATAGAGAGAGAACAAGTGTAAAAGACATCAAAATGAAAGTGTCTAGTCTAGAAAGGATATTGTACACTACAGAAATCCTTGAAATAGAGTTACTTCACAAGAAAACAGTGTTTCAACCCACTAGAATTCACTGAAAAGTAGTACTCAACTGTAAAACAGTTGAAAGACAAGTGTATATAGCTTCTCAAGTTCAGAGAAAACTGTATAAAGTTGTTTGTACATGTGGTGAAGTCCCACAAGTAGAAAATAAGGCCCATTATAGGAAACAGCTAGAAATCAGTAGTAATTCAGAGGAAATACTAATGAATATCATAGAATTGTGTGAGAACAAGTGTAAAAGACATCAAAATGTAAGTCTCTAGTCTAGAAAGGATGTTATACACTACAGAAATCCTTGAAATAGAGTTACTTCACAAGAAAACAGTGTTTCAACCCACTATAATTCACTGAAATGTAGTACTCAACTGTAAAACAGTTGAAAGACAAGTGTATATAGCTTCTCAAGTTCAGAGAAAAGTGTATAAAGTTGTTTCTACATGTGGTGAAGTCCCACAAGTCGAAAAGAAGGCCCATTATAGGAAACAGCTAGAAATCAGTAGTAATTCAGAGGAAATACTAATGAATATCACAGAATAGTGAGAGAACAAGTGTAAAAGACATCTAAATGTAAGTCTCTAGTCTAGAAAGGATGTTGTACACTGCAGAAATCCTTGAAATAGAGTTAGTTCACATGAAACCAGTGTTTGAAACCACCGGAATTCACTGAAAAGTAGTACTCAACTGTAAAACAGTTGAAAGACAAGTTTATATAGCTTCGGAAGTCCACAGAAGACTGTATAAAGTTGTTTCTACATGTGGTGAAGGCCCACAAGTATACCAGAAGGCCCATTATAGGAAACAGCTAGAAAACAGTAGTAATTCAGAGGAAATACTAATGAATATCATAGAATTGTGTGAGAACAAGTGTAAAAGACATCAAAATGTAACTCTCTAGTCTAGAAAGGATGTTATACACTGCAGAAATCCTTGAAATAGAGTTACTTCTCAAGAAAACAGTGTTTCAACCCACTATAATTGACTGAAAAGTAGTATTTAACTGTAAAACAGTTGAAAGACAAGTGTATATAGCTTCTCCAGTTCAGGGAAGAGTGTATAAAGTTGTTTCTACATGTGGTGAAGTCCCACAAGTCGAAAAGAAGGCCCATTATAGGAAACAGCTAGAAATCAGTAGTCATTCGGAGCTAATACTAATGAATATCACATAATAGAGAGAGAACAAGTGTAAAAGACATCAAAATGTAAGTCTCTAGTCTAGAAAGGATGTTGTACACTGCAGAAATCCTTGAAATAGAGTTAGTTCACATGAAACCAGTGTTTCAAACCATGAGAATGCACTGAAAAGTAGTATTTAACTGTAAAACAGTTGAAAGACAAGTTTATATAGCTTCGCAACCCCACAGAAGACTGTATAAAGTTGTTTCTACAGGTGGTGAAGTCCTACAAGTAGAGCAGAAGGCCCATTATAGGAAACAGCTAGAAATCAGTAGTAATTCAGAGGAAATACTAATGAATATCATAGAATTGTGTGAGAACAAGTGTAAAAGACATCAAAATGTAAGTCTCTAGTCTAGAAAGGATGTTATACACTACAGAAATCCTTGAAATAGAGTTACTTCACAAGAAAACAGTGTTTCAACCCACTATAATTCACTGAAATGTAGTACTCAACTGTAAAACAGTTGAAAGACAAGTGTATATAGCTTCTCAAGTTCAGAGAAAAGTGTATAAAGTTGTTTCTACATGTGGTGAAGTCCCACAAGTCGAAAAGAAGGCCCATTATAGGAAACAGCTAGAAATCAGTAGTAATTCAGAGGAAATACTAATGAATATCACAGAATAGTGAGAGAACAAGTGTAAAAGACATCTAAATGTAAGTCTCTAGTCTAGAAAGGATGTTGTACACTGCAGAAATCCTTGAAATAGAGTTAGTTCACATGAAACCAGTGTTTGAAACCACCGGAATTCACTGAAAAGTAGTACTCAACTGTAAAACAGTTGAAAGACAAGTTTATATAGCTTCGGAAGTCCACAGAAGACTGTATAAAGTTGTTTCTACATGTGGTGAAGGCCCACAAGTATACCAGAAGGCCCATTATAGGAAACAGCTAGAAAACAGTAGTAATTCAGAGGAAATACTAATGAATATCATAGAATTGTGTGAGAACAAGTGTAAAAGACATCAAAATGTAACTCTCTAGTCTAGAAAGGATGTTATACACTGCAGAAATCCTTGAAATAGAGTTACTTCTCAAGAAAACAGTGTTTCAACCCACTATAATTGACTGAAAAGTAGTATTTAACTGTAAAACAGTTGAAAGACAAGTTTATATAGCTTCGCAAGTCCACAGAATACTGTATAAAGTTGTTTCTACAGGTGGTGAAGTCCCACAAGTAGAAAAGAAGGCCCATTATAGGAAACGGCTAGAAATCAGTAGTCATTCAGAGCAAATACTAATGAATATCACATAATAGAGAGAGAACAAGTGTAAAAGACCTCAAAATGAAAGTGTCTAGTCTAGAAAGGATATTGTACACTACAGAAATCCTTGAAATAGAGTTACTTCACAAGAAAACAGTGTTTCAACCCACTAGAATTCACTGAAAAGTAGTACTCAACTGTAAAACAGTTGAAAGACAAGTGTATATAGCTTCTCAAGTTCAGAGAAAACTGTATAAAGTTGTTTGTACATGTGGTGAAGTCCCACAAGTAGAAAATAAGGCCCATTATAGGAAACAGCTAGAAATCAGTAGTCATTCAGAGCTAATACTAATGAATATCACATCATAGAGAGAGAACAAGGGTAAAAGACATCAAAATGTAAGTCTCTAGTCTAGAAAGGATGTTGTACACTGCACAAATCCTTGAAATAGAGTTAGTTCACATGAAACCAGTGTTTCAAACCACCAGAATGCACTGAAAAGTAGTATTTAACTGTAAAACAGTTGAAAGACAAGTATATATAGCTTCGCAAGTCCACAGAAGACTGTATAAAGTTGTTTCTACATGTGGTGAAGTCCCACAAGTAGAAAATAAGGCCCATTATAGGAAACAGCTAGCAATAAGTAGTAATTCAGAGGAAATACTAATGAATATCATAGAATTGTGTGAGAACAAGTGTAAAAGACATCAAAATGTAAATTTATAGTCTAGAAAGGATGTTATACACTACAGAAATCCTTGAAATAGAGTTACTTCACAAGAAAACAGTGTTTCAACCCACTAGAATTCACTGAAAAGTAGTATTCAACTGTAAAACAGTTGAAAGACAAGTTTATAGAGATGCACAAGTTCAGAGAAGAGTGTATAAAGTTGTTTCTACATGTGGTGAAGTCCCACAAGTAGAAAAGAAGGCCCATTATAGGAAACAGCTAGAAATCAGTAGTAATTCAGAGGAAATACTAATGAATATCATAGAATTGTGTGAGAACAAGTGTAAAAGACATCAAAATGTAAGTTTCTAGTCTAGAAAAGATGTTATACACTACAGAAATCCTTGAAATAGAGTTACTTCACAAGAAAACAGTGTTTCAACCCACTAGAATTCACTGAAAAGGAGTATTCAACTGTAAAACAGTTGAAAGACAAGTGTATATAGCTTCTCAAGTTCAGAGAAGAGTGTATAAAGTTGTTTCTACATGTGGTGAAGTCCCACAAGTAGAGCAGAAGGCCCATTATGGGAAAGAGGTAGAAATCAGTAGTAATTCAGAGGAAATACTAATGAATATCACAGAATAGTGAGAGAACAAGTGTAAAAGACATCTAAATGTAAGTCTCTAGTCTAGAAAGGATGTTGTACACTGCAGAAATCCTTGAAATAGAGTTAGTTCACATGAAACCAGTGTTTGAAACCACCGGAATTCACTGAAAAGTAGTACTCAACTGTAAAACAGTTGAAAGACAAGTTTATATAGCTTCGGAAGTCCACAGAAGACTGTATAAAGTTGTTTCTACATGTGGTGAAGGCCCACAAGTATACCAGAAGGCCCATTATAGGAAACAGCTAGAAAACAGTAGTAATTCAGAGGAAATACTAATGAATATCATAGAATTGTGTGAGAACAAGTGTAAAAGACATCAAAATGTAACTCTCTAGTCTAGAAAGGATGTTATACACTGCAGAAATCCTTGATATAGAGTTACTTCTCAAGAAAACAGTGTTTCAACCCACTATAATTGACTGAAAAGTAGTATTTAACTGTAAAACAGTTGAAAGACAAGTTTATATAGCTTCGCAAGTCCACAGAATACTGTATAAAGTTGTTTCTACAGGTGGTGAAGTCCCACAAGTAGAAAAGAAGGCCCATTATAGGAAACGGCTAGAAATCAGTAGTCATTCAGAGCAAATACTAATGAATATCACATAATAGAGAGAGAACAAGTGTAAAAGACATCAAAATGAAAGTGTCTAGTCTAGAAAGGATATTGTACACTACAGAAATCCTTGAAATAGAGTTACTTCACAAGAAAACAGTGTTTCAACCCACTAGAATTCACTGAAAAGTAGTACTCAACTGGAAAACAGTTGAAAGACAAGTGTATATAGCTTCTCAAGTTCAGAGAAAACTGTATAAAGTTGTTTGTACATGTGGTGAAGTCCCACAAGTAGAAAATAAGGCCCATTATAGGAAACAGCTAGAAATCAGTAGTAATTCAGAGGAAATACTAATGAATATCATAGAATTGTGTGAGAACAAGTGTAAAAGACATCAAAATGTAAGTCTCTAGTCTAGAAAGGATGTTATACACTACAGAAATCCTTGAAATAGAGTTACTTCACAAGAAAACAGTGTTTCAACCCACTATAATTCACTGAAATGTAGTACTCAACTGTAAAACAGTTGAAAGACAAGTGTATATAGCTTCTCAAGTTCAGAGAAAAGTGTATAAAGTTGTTTCTACATGTGGTGAAGTCCCACAAGTCGAAAAGAAGGCCCATTATAGGAAACAGCTAGAAATCAGTAGTAATTCAGAGGAAATACTAATGAATATCACAGAATAGTGAGAGAACAAGTGTAAAAGACATCTAAATGTAAGTCTCTAGTCTAGAAAGGATGTTGTACACTGCAGAAATCCTTGAAATAGAGTTAGTTCACATGAAACCAGTGTTTGAAACCACCGGAATTCACTGAAAAGTAGTACTCAACTGTAAAACAGTTGAAAGACAAGTTTATATAGCTTCGGAAGTCCACAGAAGACTGTATAAAGTTGTTTCTACATGTGGTGAAGGCCCACAAGTATACCAGAAGGCCCATTATAGGAAACAGCTAGAAAACAGTAGTAATTCAGAGGAAATACTAATGAATATCATAGAATTGTGTGAGAACAAGTGTAAAAGACATCAAAATGTAACTCTCTAGTCTAGAAAGGATGTTATACACTGCAGAAATCCTTGAAATAGAGTTACTTCTCAAGAAAACAGTGTTTCAACCCACTATAATTGACTGAAAAGTAGTATTTAACTGTAAAACAGTTGAAAGACAAGTTTATATAGCTTCGCAAGTCCACAGAATACTGTATAAAGTTGTTTCTACAGGTGGTGAAGTCCCACAAGTAGAAAATAAGGCCCATTATAGGAAACAGCTAGCAATAAGTAGTAATTCAGAGGAAATACTAATGAATATCATAGAATTGTGTGAGAACAAGTGTAAAAGACATCAAAATGTAAGTCTCTAGTCTAGAAAGGATGTTATACACTACAGAAATCCTTGAAATAGAGTTACTTCACAAGAAAACAGTGTTTCAACCCACTAGAATTCACTGAAAAGTAGTATTCAACTGTAAAACAGTTGAAAGACAAGTTTATAGAGATGCACAAGTTCAGAGAAGAGTGTATAAAGTTGTTTCTACATGTGGTGAAGTCCCACAAGTAGAAAAGAAGGCCCATTATAGGAAACAGCTAGAAATCAGTAGTAATTCAGAGGAAATACTAATGAATATCATAGAATTGTGTGAGAACAAGTGTAAAAGACATCAAAATGTAAGTTTCTAGTCTAGAAAGGATGTTATACACTACAGAAATCCTTGAAATAGAGTTACTTCACAAGAAAACAGTGTTTCAACCCACTAGAATTCACTGAAAAGGAGTATTCAACTGTAAAACAGTTGAAAGACAAGTGTATATAGCTTCTCAAGTTCAGAGAAAAGTGTATAAAGTTGTTTCTACATGTGGTGAAGTCCCACAAGTCGAAAAGAAGGCCCATTATAGGAAACAGCTAGAAATCAGTAGTAATTCAGAGGAAATACTAATGAATATCACAGAATAGTGAGAGAACAAGTGTAAAAGACATCTAAATGTAAGTCTCTAGTCTAGAAAGGATGTTGTACACTGCAGAAATCCTTGAAATAGAGTTAGTTCACATGAAACCAGTGTTTGAAACCACCGGAATTCACTGAAAAGTAGTACTCAACTGTAAAACAGTTGAAAGACAAGTTTATATAGCTTCGGAAGTCCACAGAAGACTGTATAAAGTTGTTTCTACATGTGGTGAAGGCCCACAAGTATACCAGAAGGCCCATTATAGGAAACAGCTAGAAAACAGTAGTAATTCAGAGGAAATACTAATGAATATCATAGAATTGTGTGAGAACAAGTGTAAAAGACATCAAAATGTAACTCTCTAGTCTAGAAAGGATGTTATACACTGCAGAAATCCTTGAAATAGAGTTACTTCTCAAGAAAACAGTGTTTCAACCCACTATAATTGACTGAAAAGTAGTATTTAACTGTAAAACAGTTGAAAGACAAGTTTATATAGCTTCGCAAGTCCACAGAATACTGTATAAAGTTGTTTCTACAGGTGGTGAAGTCCCACAAGTAGAAAAGAAGGCCCATTATAGGAAACGGCTAGAAATCAGTAGTCATTCAGAGCAAATACTAATGAATATCACATAATAGAGAGAGAACAAGTGTAAAAGACATCAAAATGAAAGTGTCTAGTCTAGAAAGGATATTGTACACTACAGAAATCCTTGAAATAGAGTTACTTCACAAGAAAACAGTGTTTCAACCCACTAGAATTCACTGAAAAGTAGTACTCAACTGTAAAACAGTTGAAAGACAAGTGTATATAGCTTCTCAAGTTCAGAGAAAACTGTATAAAGTTGTTTGTACATGTGGTGAAGTCCCACAAGTAGAAAATAAGGCCCATTATAGGAAACAGCTAGAAATCAGTAGTAATTCAGAGGAAATACTAATGAATATCATAGAATTGTGTGAGAACAAGTGTAAAAGACATCAAAATGTAAGTCTCTAGTCTAGAAAGGATGTTATACACTACAGAAATCCTTGAAATAGAGTTACTTCTCAAGAAAACAGTGTTTCAACCCACTATAATTCACTGAAAAGTAGTATTCAACTGTAAAACAGTTGAAAGACAAGTGTATATAGCTTCTCCAGTTCAGGGAAGAGTGTATAAAGTTGTTTCTACATGTGGTGAAGTCCCACAAGTCGAAAAGAAGGCCCATTATAGGAAACAGCTAGAAATCAGTAGTCATTCAGAGCTAATACTAATGAATATCACATCATAGAGAGAGAACAAGGGTAAAAGACATCAAAATGTAAGTCTCTAGTCTAGAAAGGATGTTGTACACTGCACAAATCCTTGAAATAGAGTTAGTTCACATGAAACCAGTGTTTCAAACCACCAGAATGCACTGAAAAGTAGTATTTAACTGTAAAACAGTTGAAAGACAAGTTTATATAGCTTCGCAAGTCCACAGAAGACTGTATAAAGTTGTTTCTACATGTGGTGAAGTCCCACAAGTAGAAAATAAGGCCCATTATAGGAAACAGCTAGCAATAAGTAGTAATTCAGAGGAAATACTAATGAATATCATAGAATTGTGTGAGAACAAGTGTAAAAGACATCAAAATGTAAATTTATAGTCTAGAAAGGATGTTATACACTACAGAAATCCTTGAAATAGAGTTACTTCACAAGAAAACAGTGTTTCAACCCACTAGAATTCACTGAAAAGTAGTATTCAACTGTAAAACAGTTGAAAGACAAGTTTATAGAGATGCACAAGTTCAGAGAAGAGTGTATAAAGTTGTTTCTACATGTGGTGAAGTCCCACAAGTAGAAAAGAAGGCCCATTATAGGAAACAGCTAGAAATCAGTAGTAATTCAGAGGAAATACTAATGAATATCATAGATTTGTGTGAGAACAAGTGTAAAAGACATCAAAATGTAAGTTTCTAGTCTAGAAAAGATGTTATACACTACAGAAATCCTTGAAATAGAGTTACTTCACAAGAAAACAGTGTTTCAACCCACTAGAATTCACTGAAAAGGAGTATTCAACTGTAAAACAGTTGAAAGACAAGTGTATATAGCTTCTCAAGTTCAGAGAAGAGTGTATAAAGTTGTTTCTACATGTGGTGAAGTCCCACAAGTAGAGCAGAAGGCCCATTATGGGAAAGAGGTAGAAATCAGTAGTAATTCAGAGGAAATACTAATGAATATCACAGAATAGTGAGAGAACAAGTGTAAAAGACATCTAAATGTAAGTCTCTAGTCTAGAAAGGATGTTGTACACTGCAGAAATCCTTGAAATAGAGTTAGTTCACATGAAACCAGTGTTTGAAACCACCGGAATTCACTGAAAAGTAGTACTCAACTGTAAAACAGTTGAAAGACAAGTTTATATAGCTTCGGAAGTCCACTGAAGACTGTATAAAGTTGTTTCTACATGTGGTGAAGGCCCACAAGTATACCAGAAGGCCCATTATAGGAAACAGCTAGAAAACAGTAGTAATTCAGAGGAAATACTAATGAATATCATAGAATTGTGTGAGAACAAGTGTAAAAGACATCAAAATGTAAGTCTCTAGTCTAGAAAGGATGTTATACACTACAGAAATCCTTGAAATAGAGTTACTTCTCAAGAAAACAGTGTTTCAACCCACTATAATTGACTGAAAAGTAGTATTTAACTGTAAAACAGTTGAAAGACAAGTGTATATAGCTTCTCCAGTTCAGGGAAGAGTGTATAAAGTTGTTTCTACATGTGGTGAAGTCCCACAAGTCGAAAAGAAGGCCCATTATAGGAAACAGCTAGAAATCAGTAGTCATTCGGAGCTAATACTAATGAATATCACATAATAGAGAGAGAACAAGTGTAAAAGACATCAAAATGTAAGTCTCTAGTCTAGAAAGGATGTTGTACACTGCAGAAATCCTTGAAATAGAGTTAGTTCACATGAAACCAGTGTTTCAAACCATGAGAATGCACTGAAAAGTAGTATTTAACTGTAAAACAGTTGAAAGACAAGTTTATATAGCTTCGCAACCCCACAGAAGACTGTATAAAGTTGTTTCTACAGGTGGTGAAGTCCTACAAGTAGAGCAGAAGGCCCATTATAGGAAACAGCTAGAAATCAGTAGTAATTCAGAGGAAATACTAATGAATATCATAGAATTGTGTGAGAACAAGTGTAAAAGACATCAAAATGTAAGTCTCTAGTCTAGAAAGGATGTTATACACTACAGAAATCCTTGAAATAGAGTTACTTCACAAGAAAACAGTGTTTCAACCCACTATAATTCACTGAAATGTAGTACTCAACTGTAAAACAGTTGAAAGACAAGTGTATATAGCTTCTCAAGTTCAGAGAAAAGTGTATAAAGTTGTTTCTACATGTGGTGAAGTCCCACAAGTCGAAAAGAAGGCCCATTATAGGAAACAGCTAGAAATCAGTAGTAATTCAGAGGAAATACTAATGAATATCACAGAATAGTGAGAGAACAAGTGTAAAAGACATCTAAATGTAAGTCTCTAGTCTAGAAAGGATGTTGTACACTGCAGAAATCCTTGAAATAGAGTTAGTTCACATGAAACCAGTGTTTGAAACCACCGGAATTCACTGAAAAGTAGTACTCAACTGTAAAACAGTTGAAAGACAAGTTTATATAGCTTCGGAAGTCCACAGAAGACTGTATAAAGTTGTTTCTACATGTGGTGAAGGCCCACAAGTATACCAGAAGGCCCATTATAGGAAACAGCTAGAAAACAGTAGTAATTCAGAGGAAATACTAATGAATATCATAGAATTGTGTGAGAACAAGTGTAAAAGACATCAAAATGTAACTCTCTAGTCTAGAAAGGATGTTATACACTGCAGAAATCCTTGAAATAGAGTTACTTCTCAAGAAAACAGTGTTTCAACCCACTATAATTGACTGAAAAGTAGTATTTAACTGTAAAACAGTTGAAAGACAAGTTTATATAGCTTCGCAAGTCCACAGAATACTGTATAAAGTTGTTTCTACAGGTGGTGAAGTCCCACAAGTAGAAAAGAAGGCCCATTATAGGAAACGGCTAGAAATCAGTAGTCATTCAGAGCAAATACTAATGAATATCACATAATAGAGAGAGAACAAGTGTAAAAGACCTCAAAATGAAAGTGTCTAGTCTAGAAAGGATATTGTACACTACAGAAATCCTTGAAATAGAGTTACTTCACAAGAAAACAGTGTTTCAACCCACTAGAATTCACTGAAAAGTAGTACTCAACTGTAAAACAGTTGAAAGACAAGTGTATATAGCTTCTCAAGTTCAGAGAAAACTGTATAAAGTTGTTTGTACATGTGGTGAAGTCCCACAAGTAGAAAATAAGGCCCATTATAGGAAACAGCTAGAAATCAGTAGTCATTCAGAGCTAATACTAATGAATATCACATCATAGAGAGAGAACAAGGGTAAAAGACATCAAAATGTAAGTCTCTAGTCTAGAAAGGATGTTGTACACTGCACAAATCCTTGAAATAGAGTTAGTTCACATGAAACCAGTGTTTCAAACCACCAGAATGCACTGAAAAGTAGTATTTAACTGTAAAACAGTTGAAAGACAAGTATATATAGCTTCGCAAGTCCACAGAAGACTGTATAAAGTTGTTTCTACATGTGGTGAAGTCCCACAAGTAGAAAATAAGGCCCATTATAGGAAACAGCTAGCAATAAGTAGTAATTCAGAGGAAATACTAATGAATATCATAGAATTGTGTGAGAACAAGTGTAAAAGACATCAAAATGTAAATTTATAGTCTAGAAAGGATGTTATACACTACAGAAATCCTTGAAATAGAGTTACTTCACAAGAAAACAGTGTTTCAACCCACTAGAATTCACTGAAAAGTAGTATTCAACTGTAAAACAGTTGAAAGACAAGTTTATAGAGATGCACAAGTTCAGAGAAGAGTGTATAAAGTTGTTTCTACATGTGGTGAAGTCCCACAAGTAGAAAAGAAGGCCCATTATAGGAAACAGCTAGAAATCAGTAGTAATTCAGAGGAAATACTAATGAATATCATAGAATTGTGTGAGAACAAGTGTAAAAGACATCAAAATGTAAGTTTCTAGTCTAGAAAAGATGTTATACACTACAGAAATCCTTGAAATAGAGTTACTTCACAAGAAAACAGTGTTTCAACCCACTAGAATTCACTGAAAAGGAGTATTCAACTGTAAAACAGTTGAAAGACAAGTGTATATAGCTTCTCAAGTTCAGAGAAGAGTGTATAAAGTTGTTTCTACATGTGGTGAAGTCCCACAAGTAGAGCAGAAGGCCCATTATGGGAAAGAGGTAGAAATCAGTAGTAATTCAGAGGAAATACTAATGAATATCACAGAATAGTGAGAGAACAAGTGTAAAAGACATCTAAATGTAAGTCTCTAGTCTAGAAAGGATGTTGTACACTGCAGAAATCCTTGAAATAGAGTTAGTTCACATGAAACCAGTGTTTGAAACCACCGGAATTCACTGAAAAGTAGTACTCAACTGTAAAACAGTTGAAAGACAAGTTTATATAGCTTCGGAAGTCCACAGAAGACTGTATAAAGTTGTTTCTACATGTGGTGAAGGCCCACAAGTATACCAGAAGGCCCATTATAGGAAACAGCTAGAAAACAGTAGTAATTCAGAGGAAATACTAATGAATATCATAGAATTGTGTGAGAACAAGTGTAAAAGACATCAAAATGTAACTCTCTAGTCTAGAAAGGATGTTATACACTGCAGAAATCCTTGATATAGAGTTACTTCTCAAGAAAACAGTGTTTCAACCCACTATAATTGACTGAAAAGTAGTATTTAACTGTAAAACAGTTGAAAGACAAGTTTATATAGCTTCGCAAGTCCACAGAATACTGTATAAAGTTGTTTCTACAGGTGGTGAAGTCCCACAAGTAGAAAAGAAGGCCCATTATAGGAAACGGCTAGAAATCAGTAGTCATTCAGAGCAAATACTAATGAATATCACATAATAGAGAGAGAACAAGTGTAAAAGACATCAAAATGAAAGTGTCTAGTCTAGAAAGGATATTGTACACTACAGAAATCCTTGAAATAGAGTTACTTCACAAGAAAACAGTGTTTCAACCCACTAGAATTCACTGAAAAGTAGTACTCAACTGTAAAACAGTTGAAAGACAAGTGTATATAGCTTCTCAAGTTCAGAGAAAACTGTATAAAGTTGTTTGTACATGTGGTGAAGTCCCACAAGTAGAAAATAAGGCCCATTATAGGAAACAGCTAGAAATCAGTAGTAATTCAGAGGAAATACTAATGAATATCATAGAATTGTGTGAGAACAAGTGTAAAAGACATCAAAATGTAAGTCTCTAGTCTAGAAAGGATGTTATACACTACAGAAATCCTTGAAATAGAGTTACTTCACAAGACAACAGTGTTTCAACCCACTAGAATTCACTGAAAAGGAGTATTCAACTGTAAAACAGTTGAAAGACAAGTGTATATAGCTTCTCAAGTTCAGAGAAAAGTGTATAAAGTTGTTTCTACATGTGGTGAAGTCCCACAAGTCGAAAAGAAGGCCCATTATAGGAAACAGCTAGAAATCAGTAGTAATTCAGAGGAAATACTAATGAATATCACAGAATAGTGAGAGAACAAGTGTAAAAGACATCTAAATGTAAGTCTCTAGTCTAGAAAGGATGTTGTACACTGCAGAAATCCTTGAAATAGAGTTAGTTCACATGAAACCAGTGTTTGAAACCACCGGAATTCACTGAAAAGTAGTACTCAACTGTAAAACAGTTGAAAGACAAGTTTATATAGCTTCGGAAGTCCACAGAAGACTGTATAAAGTTGTTTCTACATGTGGTGAAGGCCCACAAGTATACCAGAAGGCCCATTATAGGAAACAGCTAGAAAACAGTAGTAATTCAGAGGAAATACTAATGAATATCATAGAATTGTGTGAGAACAAGTGTAAAAGACATCAAAATGTAACTCTCTAGTCTAGAAAGGATGTTATACACTGCAGAAATCCTTGAAATAGAGTTACTTCTCAAGAAAACAGTGTTTCAACCCACTATAATTGACTGAAAAGTAGTATTTAACTGTAAAACAGTTGAAAGACAAGTTTATATAGCTTCGCAAGTCCACAGAATACTGTATAAAGTTGTTTCTACAGGTGGTGAAGTCCCACAAGTAGAAAATAAGGCCCATTATAGGAAACAGCTAGCAATAAGTAGTAATTCAGAGGAAATACTAATGAATATCATAGAATTGTGTGAGAACAAGTGTAAAAGACATCAAAATGTAAGTCTCTAGTCTAGAAAGGATGTTATACACTACAGAAATCCTTGAAATAGAGTTACTTCACAAGAAAACAGTGTTTCAACCCACTAGAATTCACTGAAAAGTAGTATTCAACTGTAAAACAGTTGAAAGACAAGTTTATAGAGATGCACAAGTTCAGAGAAGAGTGTATAAAGTTGTTTCTACATGTGGTGAAGTCCCACAAGTAGAAAAGAAGGCCCATTATAGGAAACAGCTAGAAATCAGTAGTAATTCAGAGGAAATACTAATGAATATCATAGAATTGTGTGAGAACAAGTGTAAAAGACATCAAAATGTAAGTTTCTAGTCTAGAAAGGATGTTATACACTACAGAAATCCTTGAAATAGAGTTACTTCACAAGACAACAGTGTTTCAACCCACTAGAATTCACTGAAAAGGAGTATTCAACTGTAAAACAGTTGAAAGACAAGTGTATATAGCTTCTCAAGTTCAGAGAAAAGTGTATAAAGTTGTTTCTACATGTGGTGAAGTCCCACAAGTCGAAAAGAAGGCCCATTATAGGAAACAGCTAGAAATCAGTAGTAATTCAGAGGAAATACTAATGAATATCACAGAATAGTGAGAGAACAAGTGTAAAAGACATCTAAATGTAAGTCTCTAGTCTAGAAAGGATGTTGTACACTGCAGAAATCCTTGAAATAGAGTTAGTTCACATGAAACCAGTGTTTGAAACCACCGGAATTCACTGAAAAGTAGTACTCAACTGTAAAACAGTTGAAAGACAAGTTTATATAGCTTCGGAAGTCCACAGAAGACTGTATAAAATTGTTTCTACATGTGGTGAAGGCCCACAAGTATACCAGAAGGCCCATTATAGGAAACAGCTAGAAAACAGTAGTAATTCAGAGGAAATACTAATGAATATCATAGAATTGTGTGAGAACAAGTGTAAAAGACATCAAAATGTAACTCTCTAGTCTAGAAAGGATGTTATACACTGCAGAAATCCTTGAAATAGAGTTACTTCTCAAGAAAACAGTGTTTCAACCCACTATAATTCACTGAAAAGTAGTATTTAACTGTAAAACAGTTGAAAGACAAGTTTATATAGCTTCGCAAGTCCACAGAATACTGTATAAAGTTGTTTCTACAGGTGGTGAAGTCCCACAAGTAGAAAAGAAGGCCCATTATAGGAAACAGCTAGAAA
Source organism: Cnephaeus nilssonii (assembly GCF_951640355.1). Classification (NCBI taxonomy): domain Eukaryota; kingdom Metazoa; phylum Chordata; class Mammalia; order Chiroptera; family Vespertilionidae; genus Cnephaeus; species Cnephaeus nilssonii. The sequence goes on along the minus strand of NW_027645508.1, from coordinate 49,678 downwards.
TCAGTAGTCATTCAGAGGAAATACTAATGAATATCACATAATAGAGAGAGAACAAGTGTAAAAGACATCAAAATGTAAGTCTCTAGTCTAGAAAGGATGTTATACACTACAGAAATCCTTGAAATAGAGTTACTTCTCAAGAAAACAGTGTTTCAACCCACTAGAATTCACTGAAAAGTAGTACTCAACTGTAAAACAGTTGAAAGACAAGTGTATATAGCTTCTCAAGTTCAGAGAAAACTGTATAAAGTTGTTTGTACATGTGGTGAAGTCCCACAAGTAGAAAATAAGGCCCATTATAGGAAACAGCTAGAAATCAGTAGTAATTCAGAGGAAATACTAATGAATATCATAGAATTGTGTGAGAACAAGTGTAAAAGACATCAAAATGTAAGTCTCTAGTCTAGAAAGGATGTTATACACTACAGAAATCCTTGAAATAGAGTTACTTCTCAAGAAAACAGTGTTTCAACCCACTATAATTCACTGAAAAGTAGTATTCAACTGTAAAACAGTTGAAAGACAAGTGTATATAGCTTCTCCAGTTCAGGGAAGAGTGTATAAAGTTGTTTCTACATGTGGTGAAGTCCCACAAGTCGAAAAGAAGGCCCATTATAGGAAACAGCTAGAAAGCAGTAGTCATTCAGAGCTAATACTAATGAATATCACATCATAGAGAGAGAACAAGGGTAAAAGACATCAAAATGTAAGTCTCTAGTCTAGAAAGGATGTTGTACACTGCACAAATCCTTGAAATAGAGTTAGTTCACATGAAACCAGTGTTTCAAACCACCAGAATGCACTGAAAAGTAGTATTTAACTGTAAAACAGTTGAAAGACAAGTTTATATAGCTTCGCAAGTCCACAGAAGACTGTATAAAGTTGTTTCTACATGTGGTGAAGTCCCACAAGTAGAAAATAAGGCCCATTATAGGAAACAGCTAGCAATAAGTAGTAATTCAGAGGAAATACTAATGAATATCATAGAATTGTGTGAGAACAAGTGTAAAAGACATCAAAATGTAAATTTATAGTCTAGAAAGGATGTTATACACTACAGAAATCCTTGAAATAGAGTTACTTCACAAGAAAACAGTGTTTCAACCCACTAGAATTCACTGAAAAGTAGTATTCAACTGTAAAACAGTTGAAAGACAAGTTTATAGAGATGCACAAGTTCAGAGAAGAGTGTATAAAGTTGTTTCTACATGTGGTGAAGTCCCACAAGTAGAAAAGAAGGCCCATTATAGGAAACAGCTAGAAATCAGTAGTAATTCAGAGGAAATACTAATGAATATCATAGATTTGTGTGAGAACAAGTGTAAAAGACATCAAAATGTAAGTTTCTAGTCTAGAAAAGATGTTATACACTACAGAAATCCTTGAAATAGAGTTACTTCACAAGAAAACAGTGTTTCAACCCACTAGAATTCACTGAAAAGGAGTATTCAACTGTAAAACAGTTGAAAGACAAGTGTATATAGCTTCTCAAGTTCAGAGAAGAGTGTATAAAGTTGTTTCTACATGTGGTGAAGTCCCACAAGTAGAGCAGAAGGCCCATTATGGGAAAGAGGTAGAAATCAGTAGTAATTCAGAGGAAATACTAATGAATATCACAGAATAGTGAGAGAACAAGTGTAAAAGACATCTAAATGTAAGTCTCTAGTCTAGAAAGGATGTTGTACACTGCAGAAATCCTTGAAATAGAGTTAGTTCACATGAAACCAGTGTTTGAAACCACCGGAATTCACTGAAAAGTAGTACTCAACTGTAAAACAGTTGAAAGACAAGTTTATATAGCTTCGGAAGTCCACTGAAGACTGTATAAAGTTGTTTCTACATGTGGTGAAGGCCCACAAGTATACCAGAAGGCCCATTATAGGAAACAGCTAGAAAACAGTAGTAATTCAGAGGAAATACTAATGAATATCATAGAATTGTGTGAGAACAAGTGTAAAAGACATCAAAATGTAAGTCTCTAGTCTAGAAAGGATGTTATACACTACAGAAATCCTTGAAATAGAGTTACTTCTCAAGAAAACAGTGTTTCAACCCACTATAATTGACTGAAAAGTAGTATTTAACTGTAAAACAGTTGAAAGACAAGTGTATATAGCTTCTCCAGTTCAGGGAAGAGTGTATAAAGTTGTTTCTACATGTGGTGAAGTCCCACAAGTCGAAAAGAAGGCCCATTATAGGAAACAGCTAGAAATCAGTAGTCATTCGGAGCTAATACTAATGAATATCACATAATAGAGAGAGAACAAGTGTAAAAGACATCAAAATGTAAGTCTCTAGTCTAGAAAGGATGTTGTACACTGCAGAAATCCTTGAAATAGAGTTAGTTCACATGAAACCAGTGTTTCAAACCATGAGAATGCACTGAAAAGTAGTATTTAACTGTAAAACAGTTGAAAGACAAGTTTATATAGCTTCGCAACCCCACAGAAGACTGTATAAAGTTGTTTCTACAGGTGGTGAAGTCCTACAAGTAGAGCAGAAGGCCCATTATAGGAAACAGCTAGAAATCAGTAGTAATTCAGAGGAAATACTAATGAATATCATAGAATTGTGTGAGAACAAGTGTAAAAGACATCAAAATGTAAGTCTCTAGTCTAGAAAGGATGTTATACACTACAGAAATCCTTGAAATAGAGTTACTTCACAAGAAAACAGTGTTTCAACCCACTATAATTCACTGAAATGTAGTACTCAACTGTAAAACAGTTGAAAGACAAGTGTATATAGCTTCTCAAGTTCAGAGAAAAGTGTATAAAGTTGTTTCTACATGTGGTGAAGTCCCACAAGTCGAAAAGAAGGCCCATTATAGGAAACAGCTAGAAATCAGTAGTAATTCAGAGGAAATACTAATGAATATCACAGAATAGTGAGAGAACAAGTGTAAAAGACATCTAAATGTAAGTCTCTAGTCTAGAAAGGATGTTGTACACTGCAGAAATCCTTGAAATAGAGTTAGTTCACATGAAACCAGTGTTTGAAACCACCGGAATTCACTGAAAAGTAGTACTCAACTGTAAAACAGTTGAAAGACAAGTTTATATAGCTTCGGAAGTCCACAGAAGACTGTATAAAGTTGTTTCTACATGTGGTGAAGGCCCACAAGTATACCAGAAGGCCCATTATAGGAAACAGCTAGAAAACAGTAGTAATTCAGAGGAAATACTAATGAATATCATAGAATTGTGTGAGAACAAGTGTAAAAGACATCAAAATGTAACTCTCTAGTCTAGAAAGGATGTTATACACTGCAGAAATCCTTGAAATAGAGTTACTTCTCAAGAAAACAGTGTTTCAACCCACTATAATTGACTGAAAAGTAGTATTTAACTGTAAAACAGTTGAAAGACAAGTTTATATAGCTTCGCAAGTCCACAGAATACTGTATAAAGTTGTTTCTACAGGTGGTGAAGTCCCACAAGTAGAAAAGAAGGCCCATTATAGGAAACGGCTAGAAATCAGTAGTCATTCAGAGCAAATACTAATGAATATCACATAATAGAGAGAGAACAAGTGTAAAAGACATCAAAATGAAAGTGTCTAGTCTAGAAAGGATATTGTACACTACAGAAATCCTTGAAATAGAGTTACTTCACAAGAAAACAGTGTTTCAACCCACTAGAATTCACTGAAAAGTAGTACTCAACTGTAAAACAGTTGAAAGACAAGTGTATATAGCTTCTCAAGTTCAGAGAAAACTGTATAAAGTTGTTTGTACATGTGGTGAAGTCCCACAAGTAGAAAATAAGGCCCATTATAGGAAACAGCTAGAAATCAGTAGTCATTCAGAGCTAATACTAATGAATATCACATCATAGAGAGAGAACAAGGGTAAAAGACATCAAAATGTAAGTCTCTAGTCTAGAAAGGATGTTGTACACTGCACAAATCCTTGAAATAGAGTTAGTTCACATGAAACCAGTGTTTCAAACCACCAGAATGCACTGAAAAGTAGTATTTAACTGTAAAACAGTTGAAAGACAAGTATATATAGCTTCGCAAGTCCACAGAAGACTGTATAAAGTTGTTTCTACATGTGGTGAAGTCCCACAAGTAGAAAATAAGGCCCATTATAGGAAACAGCTAGCAATAAGTAGTAATTCAGAGGAAATACTAATGAATATCATAGAATTGTGTGAGAACAAGTGTAAAAGACATCAAAATGTAAATTTATAGTCTAGAAAGGATGTTATACACTACAGAAATCCTTGAAATAGAGTTACTTCACAAGAAAACAGTGTTTCAACCCACTAGAATTCACTGAAAAGTAGTATTCAACTGTAAAACAGTTGAAAGACAAGTTTATAGAGATGCACAAGTTCAGAGAAGAGTGTATAAAGTTGTTTCTACATGTGGTGAAGTCCCACAAGTAGAAAAGAAGGCCCATTATAGGAAACAGCTAGAAATCAGTAGTAATTCAGAGGAAATACTAATGAATATCATAGAATTGTGTGAGAACAAGTGTAAAAGACATCAAAATGTAAGTTTCTAGTCTAGAAAAGATGTTATACACTACAGAAATCCTTGAAATAGAGTTACTTCACAAGAAAACAGTGTTTCAACCCACTAGAATTCACTGAAAAGGAGTATTCAACTGTAAAACAGTTGAAAGACAAGTGTATATAGCTTCTCAAGTTCAGAGAAGAGTGTATAAAGTTGTTTCTACATGTGGTGAAGTCCCACAAGTAGAGCAGAAGGCCCATTATGGGAAAGAGGTAGAAATCAGTAGTAATTCAGAGGAAATACTAATGAATATCACAGAATAGTGAGAGAACAAGTGTAAAAGACATCTAAATGTAAGTCTCTAGTCTAGAAAGGATGTTGTACACTGCAGAAATCCTTGAAATAGAGTTAGTTCACATGAAACCAGTGTTTGAAACCACCGGAATTCACTGAAAAGTAGTACTCAACTGTAAAACAGTTGAAAGACAAGTTTATATAGCTTCGGAAGTCCACAGAAGACTGTATAAAGTTGTTTCTACATGTGGTGAAGGCCCACAAGTATACCAGAAGGCCCATTATAGGAAACAGCTAGAAAACAGTAGTAATTCAGAGGAAATACTAATGAATATCATAGAATTGTGTGAGAACAAGTGTAAAAGACATCAAAATGTAACTCTCTAGTCTAGAAAGGATGTTATACACTGCAGAAATCCTTGATATAGAGTTACTTCTCAAGAAAACAGTGTTTCAACCCACTATAATTGACTGAAAAGTAGTATTTAACTGTAAAACAGTTGAAAGACAAGTTTATATAGCTTCGCAAGTCCACAGAATACTGTATAAAGTTGTTTCTACAGGTGGTGAAGTCCCACAAGTAGAAAAGAAGGCCCATTATAGGAAACGGCTAGAAATCAGTAGTCATTCAGAGCAAATACTAATGAATATCACATAATAGAGAGAGAACAAGTGTAAAAGACATCAAAATGAAAGTGTCTAGTCTAGAAAGGATATTGTACACTACAGAAATCCTTGAAATAGAGTTACTTCACAAGAAAACAGTGTTTCAACCCACTAGAATTCACTGAAAAGTAGTACTCAACTGTAAAACAGTTGAAAGACAAGTGTATATAGCTTCTCAAGTTCAGAGAAAACTGTATAAAGTTGTTTGTACATGTGGTGAAGTCCCACAAGTAGAAAATAAGGCCCATTATAGGAAACAGCTAGAAATCAGTAGTAATTCAGAGGAAATACTAATGAATATCATAGAATTGTGTGAGAACAAGTGTAAAAGACATCAAAATGTAAGTCTCTAGTCTAGAAAGGATGTTATACACTACAGAAATCCTTGAAATAGAGTTACTTCACAAGAAAACAGTGTTTCAACCCACTATAATTCACTGAAATGTAGTACTCAACTGTAAAACAGTTGAAAGACAAGTGTATATAGCTTCTCAAGTTCAGAGAAAAGTGTATAAAGTTGTTTCTACATGTGGTGAAGTCCCACAAGTCGAAAAGAAGGCCCATTATAGGAAACAGCTAGAAATCAGTAGTAATTCAGAGGAAATACTAATGAATATCACAGAATAGTGAGAGAACAAGTGTAAAAGACATCTAAATGTAAGTCTCTAGTCTAGAAAGGATGTTGTACACTGCAGAAATCCTTGAAATAGAGTTAGTTCACATGAAACCAGTGTTTGAAACCACCGGAATTCACTGAAAAGTAGTACTCAACTGTAAAACAGTTGAAAGACAAGTTTATATAGCTTCGGAAGTCCACAGAAGACTGTATAAAGTTGTTTCTACATGTGGTGAAGGCCCACAAGTATACCAGAAGGCCCATTATAGGAAACAGCTAGAAAACAGTAGTAATTCAGAGGAAATACTAATGAATATCATAGAATTGTGTGAGAACAAGTGTAAAAGACATCAAAATGTAACTCTCTAGTCTAGAAAGGATGTTATACACTGCAGAAATCCTTGAAATAGAGTTACTTCTCAAGAAAACAGTGTTTCAACCCACTATAATTGACTGAAAAGTAGTATTTAACTGTAAAACAGTTGAAAGACAAGTTTATATAGCTTCGCAAGTCCACAGAATACTGTATAAAGTTGTTTCTACAGGTGGTGAAGTCCCACAAGTAGAAAATAAGGCCCATTATAGGAAACAGCTAGCAATAAGTAGTAATTCAGAGGAAATACTAATGAATATCATAGAATTGTGTGAGAACAAGTGTAAAAGACATCAAAATGTAAGTCTCTAGTCTAGAAAGGATGTTATACACTACAGAAATCCTTGAAATAGAGTTACTTCACAAGAAAACAGTGTTTCAACCCACTAGAATTCACTGAAAAGTAGTATTCAACTGTAAAACAGTTGAAAGACAAGTTTATAGAGATGCACAAGTTCAGAGAAGAGTGTATAAAGTTGTTTCTACATGTGGTGAAGTCCCACAAGTAGAAAAGAAGGCCCATTATAGGAAACAGCTAGAAATCAGTAGTAATTCAGAGGAAATACTAATGAATATCATAGAATTGTGTGAGAACAAGTGTAAAAGACATCAAAATGTAAGTTTCTAGTCTAGAAAGGATGTTATACACTACAGAAATCCTTGAAATAGAGTTACTTCACAAGACAACAGTGTTTCAACCCACTAGAATTCACTGAAAAGGAGTATTCAACTGTAAAACAGTTGAAAGACAAGTGTATATAGCTTCTCAAGTTCAGAGAAAAGTGTATAAAGTTGTTTCTACATGTGGTGAAGTCCCACAAGTCGAAAAGAAGGCCCATTATAGGAAACAGCTAGAAATCAGTAGTAATTCAGAGGAAATACTAATGAATATCACAGAATAGTGAGAGAACAAGTGTAAAAGACATCTAAATGTAAGTCTCTAGTCTAGAAAGGATGTTGTACACTGCAGAAATCCTTGAAATAGAGTTAGTTCACATGAAACCAGTGTTTGAAACCACCGGAATTCACTGAAAAGTAGTACTCAACTGTAAAACAGTTGAAAGACAAGTTTATATAGCTTCGGAAGTCCACAGAAGACTGTATAAAATTGTTTCTACATGTGGTGAAGGCCCACAAGTATACCAGAAGGCCCATTATAGGAAACAGCTAGAAAACAGTAGTAATTCAGAGGAAATACTAATGAATATCATAGAATTGTGTGAGAACAAGTGTAAAAGACATCAAAATGTAACTCTCTAGTCTAGAAAGGATGTTATACACTGCAGAAATCCTTGAAATAGAGTTACTTCTCAAGAAAACAGTGTTTCAACCCACTATAATTCACTGAAAAGTAGTATTTAACTGTAAAACAGTTGAAAGACAAGTTTATATAGCTTCGCAAGTCCACAGAATACTGTATAAAGTTGTTTCTACAGGTGGTGAAGTCCCACAAGTAGAAAAGAAGGCCCATTATAGGAAACAGCTAGAAATCAGTAGTAATTCAGAGGAAATACTAATGAATATCATAGAATTGTGTGAGAACAAGTGTAAAAGACATCAAAATGTAAGTCTCTAGTCTAGAAAGGATGTTATACACTACAGAAATCCTTGAAATAGAGTTACTTCTCAAGAAAACAGTGTTTCAACCCACTATAATTCACTGAAAAGTAGTATTCAACTGTAAAACAGTTGAAAGACAAGTGTATATAGCTTCTCCAGTTCAGGGAAGAGTGTATAAAGTTGTTTCTACATGTGGTGAAGTCCCACAAGTCGAAAAGAAGGCCCATTATAGGAAACAGCTAGAAATCAGTAGTCATTCAGAGCTAATACTAATGAATATCACATCATAGAGAGAGAACAAGGGTAAAAGACATCAAAATGTAAGTCTCTAGTCTAGAAAGGATGTTGTACACTGCACAAATCCTTGAAATAGAGTTAGTTCACATGAAACCAGTGTTTCAAACCACCAGAATGCACTGAAAAGTAGTATTTAACTGTAAAACAGTTGAAAGACAAGTTTATATAGCTTCGCAAGTCCACAGAAGACTGTATAAAGTTGTTTCTACATGTGGTGAAGTCCCACAAGTAGAAAATAAGGCCCATTATAGGAAACAGCTAGCAATAAGTAGTAATTCAGAGGAAATACTAATGAATATCATAGAATTGTGTGAGAACAAGTGTAAAAGACATCAAAATGTAAATTTATAGTCTAGAAAGGATGTTATACACTACAGAAATCCTTGAAATAGAGTTACTTCACAAGAAAACAGTGTTTCAACCCACTAGAATTCACTGAAAAGTAGTATTCAACTGTAAAACAGTTGAAAGACAAGTTTATAGAGATGCACAAGTTCAGAGAAGAGTGTATAAAGTTGTTTCTACATGTGGTGAAGTCCCACAAGTAGAAAAGAAGGCCCATTATAGGAAACAGCTAGAAATCAGTAGTAATTCAGAGGAAATACTAATGAATATCATAGAATTGTGTGAGAACAAGTGTAAAAGACATCAAAATGTAAGTTTCTAGTCTAGAAAAGATGTTATACACTACAGAAATCCTTGAAATAGAGTTACTTCACAAGAAAACAGTGTTTCAACCCACTAGAATTCACTGAAAAGGAGTATTCAACTGTAAAACAGTTGAAAGACAAGTGTATATAGCTTCTCAAGTTCAGAGAAGAGTGTATAAAGTTGTTTCTACATGTGGTGAAGTCCCACAAGTAGAGCAGAAGGCCCATTATGGGAAAGAGGTAGAAATCAGTAGTAATTCAGAGGAAATACTAATGAATATCACAGAATAGTGAGAGAACAAGTGTAAAAGACATCTAAATGTAAGTCTCTAGTCTAGAAAGGATGTTGTACACTGCAGAAATCCTTGAAATAGAGTTAGTTCACATGAAACCAGTGTTTGAAACCACCGGAATTCACTGAAAAGTAGTACTCAACTGTAAAACAGTTGAAAGACAAGTTTATATAGCTTCGGAAGTCCACTGAAGACTGTATAAAGTTGTTTCTACATGTGGTGAAGGCCCACAAGTATACCAGAAGGCCCATTATAGGAAACAGCTAGAAAACAGTAGTAATTCAGAGGAAATACTAATGAATATCATAGAATTGTGTGAGAACAAGTGTAAAAGACATCAAAATGTAAGTCTCTAGTCTAGAAAGGATGTTATACACTACAGAAATCCTTGAAATAGAGTTACTTCTCAAGAAAACAGTGTTTCAACCCACTATAATTGACTGAAAAGTAGTATTTAACTGTAAAACAGTTGAAAGACAAGTGTATATAGCTTCTCCAGTTCAGGGAAGAGTGTATAAAGTTGTTTCTACATGTGGTGAAGTCCCACAAGTCGAAAAGAAGGCCCATTATAGGAAACAGCTAGAAATCAGTAGTCATTCGGAGCTAATACTAATGAATATCACATATTAGAGAGAGAACAAGTGTAAAAGACATCAAAATGTAAGTCTCTAGTCTAGAAAGGATGTTGTACACTGCAGAAATCCTTGAAATAGAGTTAGTTCACATGAAACCAGTGTTTCAAACCATGAGAATGCACTGAAAAGTAGTATTTAACTGTAAAACAGTTGAAAGACAAGTTTATATAGCTTCGCAACTCCACAGAAGACTGTATAAAGTTGTTTCTACAGGTGGTGAAGTCCTACAAGTAGAGCAGAAGGCCCATTATAGGAAACAGCTAGAAATCAGTAGTAATTCAGAGGAAATACTAATGAATATCATAGAATTGTGTGAGAACAAGTGTAAAAGACATCAAAATGTAAGTCTCTAGTCTAGAAAGGATGTTATACACTACAGAAATCCTTGAAATAGAGTTACTTCACAAGAAAACAGTGTTTCAACCCACTATAATTCACTAAAATGTAGTACTCAACTGTAAAACAGTTGAAAGACAAGTTTATATAGCTTCTCAAGTTCAGAGAAAAGTGTATAAAGTTGTTTCTACATGTGGTGAAGTCCCACAAGTCGAAAAGAAGGCCCATTATAGGAAACAGCTAGAAATCAGTAGTAATTCAGAGGAAATACTAATGAATATCACAGAATAGTGAGAGAACAAGTGTAAAAGACATCTAAATGTAAGTCTCTAGTCTAGAAATGATGTTGTACACTGCAGAAATCCTTGAAATAGAGTTAGTTCACATGAAACCAGTGTTTGAAACCACCGGAATTCACTGAAAAGTAGTACTCAACTGTAAAACAGTTGAAAGACAAGTTTATATAGCTTCGGAAGTCCACAGAAGACTGTATAAAGTTGTTTCTACATGTGGTGAAGGCCCACAAGTATACCAGAAGGCCCATTATAGGAAACAGCTAGAAAACAGTAGTAATTCAGAGGAAATACTAATGAATATCATAGAATTGTGTGAGAACAAGTGTAAAAGACATCAAAATGTAACTCTCTAGTCTAGAAAGGATGTTATACACTACAGAAATCCTTGAAATAGAGTTACTTCTCAAGAAAACAGTGTTTCAACCCACTATAATTGACTGAAAAGTAGTATTTAACTGTAAAACAGTTGAAAGACAAGTTTATATAGCTTCGCAAGTCCACAGAATACTGTATAAAGTTGTTTCTACAGGTGGTGAAGTCCCACAAGTAGAAAAGAAGGCCCATTATAGGAAACAGCTAGAAATCAGTAGTAATTCAGAGGAAATACTAATGAATATCATAGAATTGTGTGAGAACAAGTGTAAAAGACATCAAAATGTAAGTCTCTAGTCTAGAAAGGATGTTATACACTACAGAAATCCTTGAAATAGAGTTACTTCTCAAGAAAACAGTGTTTCAACCCACTATAATTCACTGAAAAGTAGTATTCAACTGTAAAACAGTTGAAAGACAAGTGTATATAGCTTCTCCAGTTCAGGGAAGAGTGTATAAAGTTGTTTCTACATGTGGTGAAGTCCCACAAGTCGAAAAGAAGGCCCATTATAGGAAACAGCTAGAAATCAGTAGTCATTCAGAGCTAATACTAATGAATATCACATCATAGAGAGAGAACAAGGGTAAAAGACATCAAAATGTAAGTCTCTAGTCTAGAAAGGATGTTGTACACTGCACAAATCCTTGAAATAGAGTTAGTTCACATGAAACCAGTGTTTCAAACCACCAGAATGCACTGAAAAGTAGTATTTAACTGTAAAACAGTTGAAAGACAAGTTTATATAGCTTCGCAAGTCCACAGAAGACTGTATAAAGTTGTTTCTACATGTGGTGAAGTCCCACAAGTAGAAAATAAGGCCCATTATAGGAAACAGCTAGCAATAAGTAGTAATTCAGAGGAAATACTAATGAATATCATAGAATTGTGTGAGAACAAGTGTAAAAGACATCAAAATGTAAATTTATAGTCTAGAAAGGATGTTATACACTACAGAAATCCTTGAAATAGAGTTACTTCACAAGAAAACAGTGTTTCAACCCACTAGAATTCACTGAAAAGTAGTATTCAACTGTAAAACAGTTGAAAGACAAGTTTATAGAGATGCACAAGTTCAGAGAAGAGTGTATAAAGTTGTTTCTACATGTGGTGAAGTCCCACAAGTAGAAAAGAAGGCCCATTATAGGAAACAGCTAGAAATCAGTAGTAATTCAGAGGAAATACTAATGAATATCACAGAATAGTGAGAGAACAAGTGTAAAAGACATCTAAATGTAAGTCTCTAGTCTAGAAATGATGTTGTACACTGCAGAAATCCTTGAAATAGAGTTAGTTCACATGAAACCAGTGTTTGAAACCACCGGAATTCACTGAAAAGTAGTACTCAACTGTAAAACAGTTGAAAGACAAGTTTATATAGCTTCGGAAGTCCACAGAAGACTGTATAAAGTTGTTTCTACATGTGGTGAAGGCCCACAAGTATACCAGAAGGCCCATTATAGGAAACAGCTAGAAAACAGTAGTAATTCAGAGGAAATACTAATGAATATCATAGAATTGTGTGAGAACAAGTGTAAAAGACATCAAAATGTAACTCTCTAGTCTAGAAAGGATGTTATACACTACAGAAATCCTTGAAATAGAGTTACTTCTCAAGAAAACAGTGTTTCAACCCACTATAATTGACTGAAAAGTAGTATTTAACTGTAAAACAGTTGAAAGACAAGTTTATATAGCTTCGCAAGTCCACAGAATACTGTATAAAGTTGTTTCTACAGGTGGTGAAGTCCCACAAGTAGAAAAGAAGGCCCATTATAGGAAACAGCTAGAAATCAGTAGTAATTCAGAGGAAATACTAATGAATATCATAGAATTGTGTGAGAACAAGTGTAAAAGACATCAAAATGTAAGTCTCTAGTCTAGAAAGGATGTTATACACTACAGAAATCCTTGAAATAGAGTTACTTCTCAAGAAAACAGTGTTTCAACCCACTATAATTCACTGAAAAGTAGTATTCAACTGTAAAACAGTTGAAAGACAAGTGTATATAGCTTCTCCAGTTCAGGGAAGAGTGTATAAAGTTGTTTCTACATGTGGTGAAGTCCCACAAGTCGAAAAGAAGGCCCATTATAGGAAACAGCTAGAAATCAGTAGTCATTCAGAGCTAATACTAATGAATATCACATCATAGAGAGAGAACAAGGGTAAAAGACATCAAAATGTAAGTCTCTAGTCTAGAAAGGATGTTGTACACTGCACAAATCCTTGAAATAGAGTTAGTTCACATGAAACCAGTGTTTCAAACCACCAGAATGCACTGAAAAGTAGTATTTAACTGTAAAACAGTTGAAAGACAAGTTTATATAGCTTCGCAAGTCCACAGAAGACTGTATAAAGTTGTTTCTACATGTGGTGAAGTCCCACAAGTAGAAAATAAGGCCCATTATAGGAAACAGCTAGCAATAAGTAGTAATTCAGAGGAAATACTAATGAATATCATAGAATTGTGTGAGAACAAGTGTAAAAGACATCAAAATGTAAATTTATAGTCTAGAAAGGATGTTATACACTACAGAAATCCTTGAAATAGAGTTACTTCACAAGAAAACAGTGTTTCAACCCACTAGAATTCACTGAAAAGTAGTATTCAACTGTAAAACAGTTGAAAGACAAGTTTATAGAGATGCACAAGTTCAGAGAAGAGTGTATAAAGTTGTTTCTACATGTGGTGAAGTCCCACAAGTAGAAAAGAAGGCCCATTATAGGAAACAGCTAGAAATCAGTAGTAATTCAGAGGAAATACTAATGAATATCATAGAATTGTGTGAGAACAAGTGTAAAAGACATCAAAATGTAAGTTTCTAGTCTAGAAAAGATGTTATACACTACAGAAATCCTTGAAATAGAGTTACTTCACAAGAAAACAGTGTTTCAACCCACTAGAATTCACTGAAAAGGAGTATTCAACTGTAAAACAGTTGAAAGACAAGTGTATATAGCTTCTCAAGTTCAGAGAAGAGTGTATAAAGTTGTTTCTACATGTGGTGAAGTCCCACAAGTAGAGCAGAAGGCCCATTATGGGAAAGAGGTAGAAATCAGTAGTAATTCAGAGGAAATACTAATGAATATCACAGAATAGTGAGAGAACAAGTGTAAAAGACATCTAAATGTAAGTCTCTAGTCTAGAAAGGATGTTGTACACTGCAGAAATCCTTGAAATAGAGTTAGTTCACATGAAACCAGTGTTTGAAACCACCGGAATTCACTGAAAAGTAGTACTCAACTGTAAAACAGTTGAAAGACAAGTTTATATAGCTTCGGAAGTCCACTGAAGACTGTATAAAGTTGTTTCTACATGTGGTGAAGGCCCACAAGTATACCAGAAGGCCCATTATAGGAAACAGCTAGAAAACAGTAGTAATTCAGAGGAAATACTAATGAATATCATAGAATTGTGTGAGAACAAGTGTAAAAGACATCAAAATGTAAGTCTCTAGTCTAGAAAGGATGTTATACACTACAGAAATCCTTGAAATAGAGTTACTTCTCAAGAAAACAGTGTTTCAACCCACTATAATTGACTGAAAAGTAGTATTTAACTGTAAAACAGTTGAAAGACAAGTGTATATAGCTTCTCCAGTTCAGGGAAGAGTGTATAAAGTTGTTTCTACATGTGGTGAAGTCCCACAAGTCGAAAAGAAGGCCCATTATAGGAAACAGCTAGAAATCAGTAGTCATTCGGAGCTAATACTAATGAATATCACATATTAGAGAGAGAACAAGTGTAAAAGACATCAAAATGTAAGTCTCTAGTCTAGAAAGGATGTTGTACACTGCAGAAATCCTTGAAATAGAGTTAGTTCACATGAAACCAGTGTTTCAAACCATGAGAATGCACTGAAAAGTAGTATTTAACTGTAAAACAGTTGAAAGACAAGTTTATATAGCTTCGCAACTCCACAGAAGACTGTATAAAGTTGTTTCTACAGGTGGTGAAGTCCTACAAGTAGAGCAGAAGGCCCATTATAGGAAACAGCTAGAAATCAGTAGTAATTCAGAGGAAATACTAATGAATATCATAGAATTGTGTGAGAACAAGTGTAAAAGACATCAAAATGTAAGTCTCTAGTCTAGAAAGGATGTTATACACTACAGAAATCCTTGAAATAGAGTTACTTCACAAGAAAACAGTGTTTCAACCCACTATAATTCACTAAAATGTAGTACTCAACTGTAAAACAGTTGAAAGACAAGTTTATATAGCTTCTCAAGTTCAGAGAAAAGTGTATAAAGTTGTTTCTACATGTGGTGAAGTCCCACAAGTCGAAAAGAAGGCCCATTATAGGAAACAGCTAGAAATCAGTAGTAATTCAGAGGAAATACTAATGAATATCACAGAATAGTGAGAGAACAAGTGTAAAAGACATCTAAATGTAAGTCTCTAGTCTAGAAATGATGTTGTACACTGCAGAAATCCTTGAAATAGAGTTAGTTCACATGAAACCAGTGTTTGAAACCACCGGAATTCACTGAAAAGTAGTACTCAACTGTAAAACAGTTGAAAGACAAGTTTATATAGCTTCGGAAGTCCACAGAAGACTGTATAAAGTTGTTTCTACATGTGGTGAAGGCCCACAAGTATACCAGAAGGCCCATTATAGGAAACAGCTAGAAAACAGTAGTAATTCAGAGGAAATACTAATGAATATCATAGAATTGTGTGAGAACAAGTGTAAAAGACATCAAAATGTAACTCTCTAGTCTAGAAAGGATGTTATACACTACAGAAATCCTTGAAATAGAGTTACTTCTCAAGAAAACAGTGTTTCAACCCACTATAATTGACTGAAAAGTAGTATTTAACTGTAAAACAGTTGAAAGACAAGTTTATATAGCTTCGCAAGTCCACAGAATACTGTATAAAGTTGTTTCTACAGGTGGTGAAGTCCCACAAGTAGAAAAGAAGGCCCATTATAGGAAACAGCTAGAAATCAGTAGTAATTCAGAGGAAATACTAATGAATATCATAGAATTGTGTGAGAACAAGTGTAAAAGACATCAAAATGTAAGTCTCTAGTCTAGAAAGGATGTTATACACTACAGAAATCCTTGAAATAGAGTTACTTCTCAAGAAAACAGTGTTTCAACCCACTATAATTCACTGAAAAGTAGTATTCAACTGTAAAACAGTTGAAAGACAAGTGTATATAGCTTCTCCAGTTCAGGGAAGAGTGTATAAAGTTGTTTCTACATGTGGTGAAGTCCCACAAGTCGAAAAGAAGGCCCATTATAGGAAACAGCTAGAAATCAGTAGTCATTCAGAGCTAATACTAATGAATATCACATCATAGAGAGAGAACAAGGGTAAAAGACATCAAAATGTAAGTCTCTAGTCTAGAAAGGATGTTGTACACTGCACAAATCCTTGAAATAGAGTTAGTTCACATGAAACCAGTGTTTCAAACCACCAGAATGCACTGAAAAGTAGTATTTAACTGTAAAACAGTTGAAAGACAAGTTTATATAGCTTCGCAAGTCCACAGAAGACTGTATAAAGTTGTTTCTACATGTGGTGAAGTCCCACAAGTAGAAAATAAGGCCCATTATAGGAAACAGCTAGCAATAAGTAGTAATTCAGAGGAAATACTAATGAATATCATAGAATTGTGTGAGAACAAGTGTAAAAGACATCAAAATGTAAATTTATAGTCTAGAAAGGATGTTATACACTACAGAAATCCTTGAAATAGAGTTACTTCACAAGAAAACAGTGTTTCAACCCACTAGAATTCACTGAAAAGTAGTATTCAACTGTAAAACAGTTGAAAGACAAGTTTATAGAGATGCACAAGTTCAGAGAAGAGTGTATAAAGTTGTTTCTACATGTGGTGAAGTCCCACAAGTAGAAAAGAAGGCCCATTATAGGAAACAGCTAGAAATCAGTAGTAATTCAGAGGAAATACTAATGAATATCATAGAATTGTGTGAGAACAAGTGTAAAAGACATCAAAATGTAAGTTTCTAGTCTAGAAAAGATGTTATACACTACAGAAATCCTTGAAATAGAGTTACTTCACAAGAAAACAGTGTTTCAACCCACTAGAATTCACTGAAAAGGAGTATTCAACTGTAAAACAGTTGAAAGACAAGTGTATATAGCTTCTCAAGTTCAGAGAAGAGTGTATAAAGTTGTTTCTACATGTGGTGAAGTCCCACAAGTAGAGCAGAAGGCCCATTATGGGAAAGAGGTAGAAATCAGTAGTAATTCAGAGGAAATACTAATGAATATCACAGAATAGTGAGAGAACAAGTGTAAAAGACATCTAAATGTAAGTCTCTAGTCTAGAAAGGATGTTGTACACTGCAGAAATCCTTGAAATAGAGTTAGTTCACATGAAACCAGTGTTTGAAACCACCGGAATTCACTGAAAAGTAGTACTCAACTGTAAAACAGTTGAAAGACAAGTTTATATAGCTTCGGAAGTCCACAGAAGACTGTATAAAGTTGTTTCTACATGTGGTGAAGGCCCACAAGTATACCAGAAGGCCCATTATAGGAAACAGCTAGAAAACAGTAGTAATTCAGAGGAAATACTAATGAATATCATAGAATTGTGTGAGAACAAGTGTAAAAGACATCAAAATGTAAGTCTCTAGTTTAGAAAGGATGTTATACACTACAGAAATCCTTGAAATAGAGTTACTTCTCAAGAAAACAGTGTTTCAACCCACTATAATTGACTGAAAAGTAGTATTTAACTGTAAAACAGTTGAAAGACAAGTGTATATAGCTTCTCCAGTTCAGGGAAGAGTGTATAAAGTTGTTTCTACATGTGGTGAAGTCCCACAAGTCGAAAAGAAGGCCCATTATAGGAAACAGCTAGAAATCAGTAGTCATTCGGAGCTAATACTAATGACTATCACATAATAGAGAGAGAACAAGTGTAAAAGACATCAAAATGTAAGTCTCTAGTCTAGAAAGGATGTTGTACACTGCAGAAATCCTTGAAATAGAGTTAGTTCACATGAAACCAGTGTTTCAAACCATGAGAATGCACTGAAAAGTAGTATTTAACTGTAAAACAGTTGAAAGACAAGTTTATATAGCTTCGCAAGTCCACAGAAGACTGTATAAAGTTGTTTCTACAGGTGGTGAAGTCCCACAAGTAGAAAAGAAGGCCCATTATAGGAAACGGCTAGAAATCAGTTGTCATTCAGAGCAAATACTAATGAATATCACATAATAGAGAGAGAACAAGTGTAAAAGACATCAAAATGAAAGTGTCTAGTCTAGAAAGGATGTTGTACACTACAGAAATCCTTGAAATAGAGTTACTTCACAAGAAAACAGTGTTTCAACCCACTAGAATTCACTGAAAAGTAGTATTCAACTGTAAAACAGTTGAAAGACAAGTTTATAGAGATGCACAAGTTCAGAGAAGAGTGTATAAAGTTGTTTCTACATGTGGTGAAGTCCCACAAGTAGAAAAGAAGGCCCATTATAGGAAACAGCTAGAAATCAGTAGTCATTCAGAGCTAATACTAATGAATATCACATCATAGAGAGAGAACAAGTGTAAAAGACATCAAAATGTAAGTCTCTAGTCTAGAAAGGATGTTGTACACTGCAGAAATCCTTGAAATAGAGTTAGTTCACATGAAACCAGTGTTTGAAACCACCGGAATTCACTGAAAAGTAGTACTCAACTGTAAAACAGTTGAAAGACAAGTTTATATAGCTTCGCAAGTCCACAGAAGACTGTATAAAGTTGTTTCTACATGTGGTGAAGTCCCACAAGTATACCAGAAGGCCCATTATAGGAAACAGCTAGAAAACAGTAGTAATTCAGAGGAAATACTAATGAATATCATAGAATTGTGTGAGAACAAGTGTAAAAGACATCAAAATGTAAGTCTCTAGTCTAGAAAGGATGTTATACACTACAGAAATCCTTGAAATAGAGTTACTTCTCAAGAAAACAGTGTTTCAACCCACTATAATTGACTGAAAAGTAGTATTCAACTGTAAAACAGTTGAAAGACAAGTGTATATAGCTTCTCCAGTTCAGTGAAGAGTGTATAAAGTTGTTTCTACATGTGGTGAAGTCCCACAAGTCGAAAAGAAGGCCCATTATAGGAAACAGCTAGAAATCAGTAGTCATTCAGAGCAAATACTAATGAATATCACATAATAGAGAGAGAACAAGTGTAAAAGACATCAAAATGAAAGTGTCTAGTCTAGAAAGGATGTTGTACACTGCAGAAATCCTTGAAATAGAGTTAGTTCACATGGAACCAGTGTTTGAAACCACCGGAATTCACTGAAAAGTAGTACTCAACTGTAAAACAGTTGAAAGACAAGTTTATATAGCTTCGGAAGTCCACAGAAGACTGTATAAAGTTGTTTCTACATGTGGTGAAGGCCCACAAGTATACCAGAAGGCCCATTATAGGAAACAGCTAGAAAACAGTAGTAATTCAGAGGAAATACTAATGAATATCATAGAATTGTGTGAGAACAAGTGTAAAAGACATCAAAATGTAAGTCTCTAGTCTAGAAAGGATGTTATACACTACAGAAATCCTTGAAATAGAGTTACTTCTCAAGAAAACAGTGTTTCAACCCACTATAATTGACTGAAAAGTAGTATTTAACTGTAAAACAGTTGAAAGACAAGTGTATATAGCTTCTCCAGTTCAGGGAAGAGTGTATAAAGTTGTTTCTACATGTGGTGAAGTCCCACAAGTCGAAAAGAAGGCCCATTATAGGAAACAGCTAGAAATCAGTAGTCATTCGGAGCTAATACTAATGACTATCACATAATAGAGAGAGAACAAGTGTAAAAGACATCAAAATGTAAGTCTCTAGTCTAGAAAGGATGTTGTACACTGCAGAAATCCTTGAAATAGAGTTAGTTCACATGAAACCAGTGTTTCAAACCATGAGAATGCACTGAAAAGTAGTATTTAACTGTAAAACAGTTGAAAGACAAGTTTATATAGCTTCGCAACTCCACAGAAGACTGTATAAAGTTGTTTCTACAGGTGGTGAAGTCCTACAAGTAGAGCAGAAGGCCCATTATAGGAAACAGCTAGAAATCAGTAGTAATTCAGAGGAAATACTAATGAATATCATAGAATTGTGTGAGAACAAGTGTAAAAGACATCAAAATGTAAGTCTCTAGTCTAGAAAGGATGTTATACACTACAGAAATCCTTGAAATAGAGTTACTTCACAAGAAAACAGTGTTTCAACCCACTATAATTCACTGAAATGTAGTACTCAACTGTAAAACAGTTGAAAGACAAGTGTATATAGCTTCTCAAGTTCAGAGAAAAGTGTATAAAGTTGTTTCTACATGTGGTGAAGTCCCACAAGTCGAAAAGAAGGCCCATTATAGGAAACAGCTAGAAATCAGTAGTAATTCAGAGGAAATACTAATGAATATCACAGAATAGTGAGAGAACAAGTGTAAAAGACATCTAAATGTAAGTCTCTAGTCTAGAAATGATGTTGTACACTGCAGAAATCCTTGAAATAGAGTTAGTTCACATGAAACCAGTGTTTGAAACCACCGGAATTCACTGAAAAGTAGTACTCAACTGTAAAACAGTTGAAAGACAAGTTTATATAGCTTCGGAAGTCCACAGAAGACTGTATAAAGTTGTTTCTACATGTGGTGAAGGCCCACAAGTATACCAGAAGGCCCATTATAGGAAACAGCTAGAAAACAGTAGTAATTCAGAGGAAATACTAATGAATATCATAGAATTGTGTGAGAACAAGTGTAAAAGACATCAAAATGTAACTCTCTAGTCTAGAAAGGATGTTATACACTACAGAAATCCTTGAAATAGAGTTACTTCTCAAGAAAACAGTGTTTCAACCCACTATAATTGACTGAAAAGTAGTATTTAACTGTAAAACAGTTGAAAGACAAGTTTATATAGCTTCGCAAGTCCACAGAATACTGTATAAAGTTGTTTCTACAGGTGGTGAAGTCCCACAAGTAGAAAAGAAGGCCCATTATAGGAAACGGCTAGAAATCAGTAGTCATTCAGAGCAAATACTAATGAATATCACATAATAGAGAGAGAACAAGTGTAAAAGACATCAAAATGAAAGTGTCTAGTCTAGAAAGGATATTGTACACTACAGAAATCCTTGAAATAGAGTTACTTCACAAGAAAACAGTGTTTCAACCCACTAGAATTCACTGAAAAGTAGTACTCAACTGTAAAACAGTTGAAAGACAAGTGTATATAGCTTCTCAATTCAGAGAAAACTGTATAAAGTTGTTTCTACATATGGTGAAGTCCCACAAGTAGAGCAGAAGGCCCATTATGGGAAAGAGGTAGAAATCAGTAGTAATTCAGAGGAAATACTAATGAATATCACAGAATAGTGAGAGAACAAGTGTAAAAGACATCTAAATGTAAGTCTCTAGTCTAGAAAGGATGTTGTACACTGCAGAAATCCTTGAAATAGAGTTAGTTCACATGAAACCAGTGTTTGAAACCACCGGAATTCACTGAAAAGTAGTACTCAACTGTAAAACAGTTGAAAGACAAGTTTATATAGCTTCGGAAGTCCACAGAAGACTGTATAAAGTTGTTTCTACATGTGGTCAAGGCCCACAAGTATACCAGAAGGCCCATTATAGGAAACAGCTAGAAAACAGTAGTAATTCAGAGGAAATACTAATGAATATCATAGAATTGTGTGAGAACAAGTGTAAAAGACATCAAAATGTAAGTCTCTAGTCTAGAAAGGATGTTATACACTACAGAAATCCTTGAAATAGAGTTACTTCTCAAGAAAACAGTGTTTCAACCCACTATAATTGACTGAAAAGTAGTATTTAACTGTAAAACAGTTGAAAGACAAGTGTATATAGCTTCTCCAGTTCAGGGAAGAGTGTATAAAGTTGTTTCTACATGTGGTGAAGTCCCACAAGTCGAAAAGAAGGCCCATTATAGGAAACAGCTAGAAATCAGTAGTCATTCGGAGCTAATACTAATGACTATCACATAATAGAGAGAGAACAAGTGTAAAAGACATCAAAATGTAAGTCTCTAGTCTAGAAAGGATGTTGTACACTGCAGAAATCCTTGAAATAGAGTTAGTTCACATGAAACCAGTGTTTCAAACCATGAGAATGCACTGAAAAATAGTATTTAACTGTAAAACAGTTGAAAGACAAGTTTATATAGCTTCGCAACTCCACAGAAGACTGTATAAAGTTGTTTCTACAGGTGGTGAAGTCCTACAAGTAGAGCAGAAGGCCCATTATAGGAAACAGCTAGAAATCAGTAGTAATTCAGAGGAAATACTAATGAATATCATAGAATTGTGTGAGAACAAGTGTAAAAGACATCAAAATGTAAGTCTCTAGTCTAGAAAGGATGTTATACACTACAGAAATCCTTGAAATAGAGTTACTTCACAAGAAAACAGTGTTTCAACCCACTATAATTCACTGAAATGTAGTATTCAACTGTAAAACAGTTGAAAGACAAGTGTATATAGCTTCTCAAGTTCAGAGAAAAGTGTATAAAGTTGTTTCTACATGTGGTGAAGTCCCACAAGTCGAAAAGAAGGCCCATTATAGGAAACAGCTAGAAATCAGTAGTAATTCAGAGGAAATACTAATGAATATCACAGAATAGTGAGAGAACAAGTGTAAAAGACATCTAAATGTAAGTCTCTAGTCTAGAAAGGATGTTGTACACTGCAGAAATCCTTGAAATAGAGTTAGTTCACATGAAACCAGTGTTTGAAACCACCGGAATTCACTGAAAAGTAGTACTCAACTGTAAAACAGTTGAAAGACAAGTTTATATAGCTTCGGAAGTCCACAGAAGACTGTATAAAGTTGTTTCTACATGTGGTGAAGGCCCACAAGTATACCAGAAGGCCCATTATAGGAAACAGCTAGAAAACAGTAGTAATTCAGAGGAAATACTAATGAATATCATAGAATTGTGTGAGAACAAGTGTAAAAGACATCAAAATGTAAGTCTCTAGTCTAGAAAGGATGTTATACACTACAGAAATCCTTGAAATAGAGTTACTTCTCAAGAAAACAGTGTTTCAACCCACTATAATTGACTGAAAAGTAGTATTTAACTGTAAAACAGTTGAAAGACAAGTTTATATAGCTTCGCAAGTCCACAGAATACTGTATAAAGTTGTTTCTACAGGTGGTGAAGTCCCACAAGTAGAAAAGAAGGCCCATTATAGGAAACAGCTAGAAATCAGTAGTCATTCAGAGCAAATACTAATGAATATCACATAATAGAGAGAGAACAAGTGTAAAAGACATCAAAATGAAAGTGTCTAGTCTAGAAAGGATATTGTACACTACAGAAATCCTTGAAATAGAGTTACTTCACAAGAAAACAGTGTTTCAACCCACTAGAATTCACTGAAAAGTAGTACTCAACTGTAAAACAGTTGAAAGACAAGTGTATATAGCTTCTCAAGTTCAGAGAAAACTGTATAAAGTTGTTTGTACATGTGGTGAAGTCCCACAAGTAGAAAATAAGGCCCATTATAGGAAACAGCTAGCAATAAGTAGTAATTCAGAGGAAATACTAATGAATATCATAGAATTGTGTGAGAACAAGTGTAAAAGACATCAAAATGTAAATTTATAGTCTAGAAAGGATGTTATACACTACAGAAATCCTTGAAATAGAGTTACTTCACAAGAAAACAGTGTTTCAACCCACTAGAATTCACTGAAAAGTAGTATTCAACTGTAAAACAGTTGAAAGACAAGTTTATAGAGATGCACAAGTTCAGAGAAGAGTGTATAAAGTTGTTTCTACATGTGGTGAAGTCCCACAAGTAGAAAAGAAGGCCCATTATAGGAAACAGCTAGAAATCAGTAGTAATTCAGAGGAAATACTAATGAGTATCATAGAATTGTGTGAGAACAAGTGTAAAAGACATCAAAATGTAAGTTTCTAGTCTAGAAAGGATGTTATACACTACAGAAATCCTTGAAATAGAGTTACTTCACAAGAAAACAGTGTTTCAACCCACTAGAATTCACTGAAAAGGAGTATTCAACTGTAAAACAGTTGAAAGACAAGTGTATATAGCTTCTCAAGTTCAGAGAAGAGTGTATAAAGTTGTTTCTACATGTGGTGAAGTCCCACAAGTAGAGCAGAAGTCCCATTATGGGAAAGAGGTAGAAATCAGTAGTAATTCAGAGGAAATACTAATGAATATCACAGAATAGTGAGAGAACAAGTGTAAAAGACATCAAAATGTAAGTCTCTAGTCTAGAAAGGATGTTATACACTACAGAAATCCTTGAAATAGAGTTACTTCACAAGAAAACAGTGTTTCAACCCACTATAATTCACTGAAATGTAGTACTCAACTGTAAAACAGTTGAAAGACAAGTGTATATAGCTTCTCAAGTTCAGAGAAAAGTGTATAAAGTTGTTTCTACATGTGGTGAAGTCCCACAAGTCGAAAAGAAGGCCCATTATAGGAAACAGCTAGAAATCAGTAGTAATTCAGAGGAAATACTAATGAATATCATAGAATTGTGTGAGAATAAGTGTAAAAGACATCAAAATGTAACTCTCTAGTCTAGAAAGGATGTTATACACTACAGAAATCCTTGAAATAGAGTTACTTCTCAAGAAAACAGTGTTTCAACCCACTATAATTGACTGAAAAGTAGTATTTAACTGTAAAACAGTTGAAAGACAAGTTTATATAGCTTCGCAAGTCCACAGAATACTGTATAAAGTTGTTTCTACAGGTGGTGAAGTCCCACAAGTAGAAAAGAAGGCCCATTATAGGAAACGGCTAGAAATCAGTAGTCATTCAGAGCAAATACTAATGAATATCACATAATAGAGAGAGAACAAGTGTAAAAGACATCAAAATGAAAGTGTCTAGTCTAGAAAGGATATTGTACACTACAGAAATCCTTGAAATAGAGTTACTTCACAAGAAAACAGTGTTTCAACCCACTAGAATTCACTGAAAAGTAGTACTCAACTGTAAAACAGTTGAAAGACAAGTGTATATAGCTTCTCAAGTTCAGAGAAAACTGTATAAAGTTGTTTGTACATGTGGTGAAGTCCCACAAGTAGAAAATAAGGCCCATTATAGGAAACAGCTAGAAATCAGTAGTAATTCAGAGGAAATACTAATGAATATCATAGAATTGTGTGAGAACAAGTGTAAAAGACATCAAAATGTAAGTCTCTAGTCTAGAAAGGATGTTATACACTACAGAAATCCTTGAAATAGAGTTACTTCTCAAGAAAACAGTGTTTCAACCCACTATAATTCACTGAAAAGTAGTATTCAACTGTAAAACAGTTGAAAGACAAGTGTATATAGCTTCTCCAGTTCAGGGAAGAGTGTATAAACTTGTTTCTACATGTGGTGAAGTCCCACAAGTCGAAAAGAAGGCCCATTATAGGAAACAGCTAGAAATCAGTAGTAATTCAGAGGAAATACTAATGAATATCATAGAATTGTGTGAGAATAAGTGTAAAAGACATCAAAATGTAACTCTCTAGTCTAGAAAGGATGTTATACACTACAGAAATCCTTGAAATAGAGTTACTTCTCAAGAAAACAGTGTTTCAACCCACTATAATTGACTGAAAAGTAGTATTTAACTGTAAAACAGTTGAAAGACAAGTTTATATAGCTTCGCAAGTCCACAGAATACTGTATAAAGTTGTTTCTACAGGTGGTGAAGTCCCACAAGTAGAAAAGAAGGCCCATTATAGGAAACGGCTAGAAATCAGTAGTCATTCAGAGCAAATACTAATGAATATCACATAATAGAGAGAGAACAAGTGTAAAAGACATCAAAATGTAAGTCTCTAGTCTAGAAAGGATGTTGTACACTGCAGAAATCCTTGAAATAGAGTTAGTTCACATGAAACCAGTGTTTGAAACCACCGGAATTCACTGAAAAGTAGTACTCAACTGTAAAACAGTTGAAAGACAAGTTTATATAGCTTCGCAAGTCCACAGAAGACTGTATAAAGTTGTTTCTACATGTGGTGAAGTCCCACAAGTATACCAGAAGGCCCATTATAGGAAACAGCTAGAAAACAGTAGTAATTCAGAGGAAATACTAATGAATATCATAGAATTGTGTGAGAACAAGTGTAAAAGACATCAAAATGTAAGTCTCTAGTCTAGAAAGGATGTTATACACTACAGAAATCCTTGAAATAGAGTTACTTCTCAAGAAAACAGTGTTTCAACCCACTATAATTGACTGAAAAGCAGTATTCAACTGTAAAACAGTTGAAAGACAAGTGTATATAGCTTCTCCAGTTCAGTGAAGAGTGTATAAAGTTGTTTCTACATGTGGTGAAGTCCCACAAGTCGAAAAGAAGGCCCATTATAGGAAACAGCTAGAAATCAGTAGTCATTCAGAGCAAATACTAATGAATATCACATAATAGAGAGAGAACAACTGTAAAAGACATCAAAATGTAAGTCTCTAGTCTAGAAAGGATGTTGTCCACTGCAGAAATCCTTGAAATAGAGTTAGTTCACATGAAACCAGTGTTTCAAACCACCAGAATGCACTGAAAAGTAGTATTTAACTGTAAAACAGTTGAAAGACAAGTGTATATAGCTTCTCAAGTTCAGAGAAGAGTGTATAAAGTTGTTTCTACATATGGTGAAGTCCCACAAGTAGAGCAGAAGGCCCATTATGGGAAAGAGGTAGAAATCAGTAGTAATTCAGAGGAAATACTAATGAATATCACAGAATAGTGAGAGAACAAGTGTAAAAGACATCTAAATGTAAGTCTCTAGTCTAGAAAGGATGTTGTACACTGCAGAAATCCTTGAAATAGAGTTAGTTCACATGAAACCAGTGTTTGAAACCACCGGAATTCACTGAAAAGTAGTACTCAACTGTAAAACAGTTGAAAGACAAGTTTATATAGCTTCGGAAGTCCACAGAAGACTGTATAAAGTTGTTTCTACATGTGGTGAAGGCCCACAAGTATACCAGAAGGCCCATTATAGGAAACAGCTAGAAAACAGTAGTAATTCAGAGGAAATACTAATGAATATCATAGAATTGTGTGAGAACAAGTGTAAAAGACATCAAAATGTAAGTCTCTAGTTTAGAAAGGATGTTATACACTACAGAAATCCTTGAAATAGAGTTACTTCTCAAGAAAACAGTGTTTCAACCCACTATAATTGACTGAAAAGTAGTATTTAACTGTAAAACAGTTGAAAGACAAGTGTATATAGCTTCTCCAGTTCAGGGAAGAGTGTATAAAGTTGTTTCTACATGTGGTGAAGTCCCACAAGTCGAAAAGAAGGCCCATTATAGGAAACAGCTAGAAATCAGTAGTCATTCGGAGCTAATACTAATGACTATCACATAATAGAGAGAGAACAAGTGTAAAAGACATCAAAATGTAAGTCTCTAGTCTAGAAAGGATGTTGTACACTGCAGAAATCCTTGAAATAGAGTTAGTTCACATGAAACCAGTGTTTCAAACCATGAGAATGCACTGAAAAGTAGTATTTAACTGTAAAACAGTTGAAAGACAAGTTTATATAGCTTCGCAAGTCCACAGAAGACTGTATAAAGTTGTTTCTACAGGTGGTGAAGTCCCACAAGTAGAAAAGAAGGCCCATTATAGGAAACGGCTAGAAATCAGTTGTCATTCAGAGCAAATACTAATGAATATCACATAATAGAGAGAGAACAAGTGTAAAAGACATCAAAATGAAAGTGTCTAGTCTAGAAAGGATGTTGTACACTACAGAAATCCTTGAAATAGAGTTACTTCACAAGAAAACAGTGTTTCAACCCACTAGAATTCACTGAAAAGTAGTATTCAACTGTAAAACAGTTGAAAGACAAGTTTATAGAGATGCACAAGTTCAGAGAAGAGTGTATAAAGTTGTTTCTACATGTGGTGAAGTCCCACAAGTAGAAAAGAAGGCCCATTATAGGAAACAGCTAGAAATCAGTAGTCATTCAGAGCTAATACTAATGAATATCACATCATAGAGAGAGAACAAGTGTAAAAGACATCAAAATGTAAGTCTCTAGTCTAGAAAGGATGTTGTACACTGCAGAAATCCTTGAAATAGAGTTAGTTCACATGAAACCAGTGTTTGAAACCACCGGAATTCACTGAAAAGTAGTACTCAACTGTAAAACAGTTGAAAGACAAGTTTATATAGCTTCGCAAGTCCACAGAAGACTGTATAAAGTTGTTTCTACATGTGGTGAAGTCCCACAAGTATACCAGAAGGCCCATTATAGGAAACAGCTAGAAAACAGTAGTAATTCAGAGGAAATACTAATGAATATCATAGAATTGTGTGAGAACAAGTGTAAAAGACATCAAAATGTAAGTCTCTAGTCTAGAAAGGATGTTATACACTACAGAAATCCTTGAAATAGAGTTACTTCTCAAGAAAACAGTGTTTCAACCCACTATAATTGACTGAAAAGTAGTATTCAACTGTAAAACAGTTGAAAGACAAGTGTATATAGCTTCTCCAGTTCAGTGAAGAGTGTATAAAGTTGTTTCTACATGTGGTGAAGTCCCACAAGTCGAAAAGAAGGCCCATTATAGGAAACAGCTAGAAATCAGTAGTCATTCAGAGCAAATACTAATGAATATCACATAATAGAGAGAGAACAAGTGTAAAAGACATCAAAATGAAAGTGTCTAGTCTAGAAAGGATATTGTACACTACAGAAATCCTTGAAATAGAGTTACTTCACAAGAAAACAGTGTTTCAACCCACTAGAATTCACTGAAAAGGAGTACTCAACTGTAAAACAGTTGAAAGACAAGTGTATATAGCTTCTCAATTCAGAGAAAACTGTATAAAGTTGTTTCTACATATGGTGAAGTCCCACAAGTAGAGCAGAAGGCCCATTATGGGAAAGAGGTAGAAATCAGTAGTAATTCAGAGGAAATACTAATGAATATCACAGAATAGTGAGAGAACAAGTGTAAAAGACATCTAAATGTAAGTCTCTAGTCTAGAAAGGATGTTGTACACTGCAGAAATCCTTGAAATAGAGTTAGTTCACATGGAACCAGTGTTTGAAACCACCGGAATTCACTGAAAAGTAGTACTCAACTGTAAAACAGTTGAAAGACAAGTTTATATAGCTACGGAAGTCCACAGAAGACTGTATAAAGTTGTTTCTACATGTGGTGAAGGCCCACAAGTATACCAGAAGGCCCATTATAGGAAACAGCTAGAAAACAGTAGTAATTCAGAGGAAATACTAATGAATATCATAGAATTGTGTGAGAACAAGTGTAAAAGACATCAAAATGTAAGTCTCTAGTCTAGAAAGGATGTTATACACTACAGAAATCCTTGAAATAGAGTTACTTCTCAAGAAAACAGTGTTTCAACCCACTATAATTGACTGAAAAGTAGTATTTAACTGTAAAACAGTTGAAAGACAAGTGTATATAGCTTCTCCAGTTCAGGGAAGAGTGTATAAAGTTGTTTCTACATGTGGTGAAGTCCCACAAGTCGAAAAGAAGGCCCATTATAGGAAACAGCTAGAAATCAGTAGTCATTCGGAGCTAATACTAATGACTATCACATAATAGAGAGAGAACAAGTGTAAAAGACATCAAAATGTAAGTCTCTAGTCTAGAAAGGATGTTGTACACTGCAGAAATCCTTGAAATAGAGTTAGTTCACATGAAACCAGTGTTTCACACCACCAGAATGCACTGAAAAGTAGTATTTAACTGTAAAACAGTTGAAAGACAAGTTTATATAGCTTCGCAACTCCACAGAAGACTGTATAAAGTTGTTTCTACAGGTGGTGAAGTCCCACAAGTAGAAAAGAAGGCCCATTATAGGAAACGGCTAGAAATCAGTTGTCATTCAGAGCAAATACTAATGAATATCACATAATAGAGAGAGAACAAGTGTAAAAGACATCAAAATGAAAGTGTCTAGTCTAGAAAGGATGTTGTACACTACAGAAATCCTTGAAATAGAGTTACTTCACAAGAAAACAGTGTTTCAACCCACTAGAATTCACTGAAAAGTAGTATTCAACTGTAAAACAGTTGAAAGACAAGTTTATAGAGATGCACAAGTTCAGAGAAGAGTGTATAAAGTTGTTTCTACATGTGGTGAAGTCCCACAAGTAGAAAAGAAGGCCCATTATAGGAAACAGCTAGAAATCAGTAGTCATTCAGAGCTAATACTAATGAATATCACATCATAGAGAGAGAACAAGTGTAAAAGACATCAAAATGTAAGTCTCTAGTCTAGAAAGGATGTTGTACACTGCAGAAATCCTTGAAATAGAGTTAGTTCACATGAAACCAGTGTTTGAAACCACCGGAATTCACTGAAAAGTAGTACTCAACTGTAAAACAGTTGAAAGACAAGTTTATATAGCTTCGCAAGTCCACAGAAGACTGTATAAAGTTGTTTCTACATGTGGTGAAGTCCCACAAGTATACCAGAAGGCCCATTATAGGAAACAGCTAGAAAACAGTAGTAATTCAGAGGAAATACTAATGAATATCATAGAATTGTGTGAGAACAAGTGTAAAAGACATCAAAATGTAAGTCTCTAGTCTAGAAAGGATGTTATACACTACAGAAATCCTTGAAATAGAGTTACTTCTCAAGAAAACAGTGTTTCAACCCACTATAATTGACTGAAAAGTAGTATTCAACTGTAAAACAGTTGAAAGACAAGTGTATATAGCTTCTCCAGTTCAGTGAAGAGTGTATAAAGTTGTTTCTACATGTGGTGAAGTCCCACAAGTCGAAAAGAAGGCCCATTATAGGAAACAGCTAGAAATCAGTAGTCATTCAGAGCAAATACTAATGAATATCACATAATAGAGAGAGAACAAGTGTAAAAGACATCAAAATGAAAGTGTCTAGTCTAGAAAGGATATTGTACACTACAGAAATCCTTGAAATAGAGTTACTTCACAAGAAAACAGTGTTTCAACCCACTAGAATTCACTGAAAAGTAGTACTCAACTGTAAAACAGTTGAAAGACAAGTGTATATAGCTTCTCAATTCAGAGAAAACTGTATAAAGTTGTTTCTACATATGGTGAAGTCCCACAAGTAGAGCAGAAGGCCCATTATGGGAAAGAGGTAGAAATCAGTAGTAATTCAGAGGAAATACTAATGAATATCACAGAATAGTGAGAGAACAAGTGTAAAAGACATCTAAATGTAAGTCTCTAGTCTAGAAAGGATGTTGTACACTGCAGAAATCCTTGAAATAGAGTTAGTTCACATGGAACCAGTGTTTGAAACCACCGGAATTCACTGAAAAGTAGTACTCAACTGTAAAACAGTTGAAAGACAAGTTTATATAGCTACGGAAGTCCACAGAAGACTGTATAAAGTTGTTTCTACATGTGGTGAAGGCCCACAAGTATACCAGAAGGCCCATTATAGGAAACAGCTAGAAAACAGTAGTAATTCAGAGGAAATACTAATGAATATCATAGAATTGTGTGAGAACAAGTGTAAAAGACATCAAAATGTAAGTCTCTAGTCTAGAAAGGATGTTATACACTACAGAAATCCTTGAAATAGAGTTACTTCTCAAGAAAACAGTGTTTCAACCCACTATAATTGACTGAAAAGTAGTATTTAACTGTAAAACAGTTGAAAGACAAGTGTATATAGCTTCTCCAGTTCAGGGAAGAGTGTATAAAGTTGTTTCTACATGTGGTGAAGTCCCACAAGTCGAAAAGAAGGCCCATTATAGGAAACAGCTAGAAATCAGTAGTCATTCGGAGCTAATACTAATGACTATCACATAATAGAGAGAGAACAAGTGTAAAAGACATCAAAATGTAAGTCTCTAGTCTAGAAAGGATGTTGTACACTGCAGAAATCCTTGAAATAGAGTTAGTTCACATGAAACCAGTGTTTCACACCACCAGAATGCACTGAAAAGTAGTATTTAACTGTAAAACAGTTGAAAGACAAGTTTATATAGCTTCGCAACTCCACAGAAGACTGTATAAAGTTGTTTCTACAGGTGGTGAAGTCCTACAAGTAGAGCAGAAGGCCCATTATAGGAAACAGCTAGAAATCAGTAGTAATTCAGAGGAAATACTAATGAATATCATAGAATTGTGTGAGAACAAGTGTAAAAGACATCAAAATGTAAGTCTCTAGTCTAGAAAGGATGTTATACACTACAGAAATCCTTGAAATAGAGTTACTTCACAAGAAAACAGTGTTTCAACCCACTATAATTCACTGAAATGTAGTACTCAACTGTAAAACAGTTGAAAGACAAGTGTAT
Organism: Cnephaeus nilssonii; assembly: GCF_951640355.1. NCBI lineage: Eukaryota > Metazoa > Chordata > Mammalia > Chiroptera > Vespertilionidae > Cnephaeus > Cnephaeus nilssonii. The sequence goes on along the minus strand of NW_027645508.1, from coordinate 17,549 downwards.
ATAGCTTCTCAAGTTCAGAGAAAAGTGTATAAAGTTGTTTCTACATGTGGTGAAGTCCCACAAGTCGAAAAGAAGGCCCATTATAGGAAACAGCTAGAAATCAGTAGTAATTCAGAGGAAATACTAATGAATATCACAGAATAGTGAGAGAACAAGTGTAAAAGACATCTAAATGTAAGTCTCTAGTCTAGAAAGGATGTTGTACACTGCAGAAATCCTTGAAATAGAGTTAGTTCACATGAAACCAGTGTTTGAAACCACCGGAATTCACTGAAAAGTAGTACTCAACTGTAAAACAGTTGAAAGACAAGTTTATATAGCTTCGGAAGTCCACAGAAGACTGTATAAAGTTGTTTCTACATGTGGTGAAGGCCCACAAGTATACCAGAAGGCCCATTATAGGAAACAGCTAGAAAACAGTAGTAATTCAGAGGAAATACTAATGAATATCATAGAATTGTGTGAGAACAAGTGTAAAAGACATCAAAATGTAACTCTCTAGTCTAGAAAGGATGTTATACACTACAGAAATCCTTGAAATAGAGTTACTTCTCAAGAAAACAGTGTTTCAACCCACTATAATTGACTGAAAAGTAGTATTTAACTGTAAAACAGTTGAAAGACAAGTTTATATAGCTTCGCAAGTCCACAGAATACTGTATAAAGTTGTTTCTACAGGTGGTGAAGTCCCACAAGTAGAAAAGAAGGCCCATTATAGGAAACGGCTAGAAATCAGTAGTCATTCAGAGCAAATACTAATGAATATCACATAATAGAGAGAGAACAAGTGTAAAAGACATCAAAATGAAAGTGTCTAGTCTAGAAAGGATATTGTACACTACAGAAATCCTTGAAATAGAGTTACTTCACAAGAAAACAGTGTTTCAACCCACTAGAATTCACTGAAAAGTAGTACTCAACTGTAAAACAGTTGAAAGACAAGTGTATATAGCTTCTCAAGTTCAGAGAAAACTGTATAAAGTTGTTTGTACATGTGGTGAAGTCCCACAAGTAGAAAATAAGGCCCATTATAGGAAACAGCTAGCAATAAGTAGTAATTCAGAGGAAATACTAATGAATATCATAGAATTGTGTGAGAACAAGTGTAAAAGACATCAAAATGTAAATTTATAGTCTAGAAAGGATGTTATACACTACAGAAATCCTTGAAATAGAGTTACTTCACAAGAAAACAGTGTTTCAACCCACTAGAATTCACTGAAAAGTAGTATTCAACTGTAAAACAGTTGAAAGACAAGTTTATAGAGATGCACAAGTTCAGAGAAGAGTGTATAAAGTTGTTTCTACATGTGGTGAAGTCCCACAAGTAGAAAAGAAGGCCCATTATAGGAAACAGCTAGAAATCAGTAGTAATTCAGAGGAAATACTAATGAGTATCATAGAATTGTGTGAGAACAAGTGTAAAAGACATCAAAATGTAAGTTTCTAGTCTAGAAAGGATGTTATACACTACAGAAATCCTTGAAATAGAGTTACTTCACAAGAAAACAGTGTTTCAACCCACTAGAATTCACTGAAAAGGAGTATTCAACTGTAAAACAGTTGAAAGACAAGTGTATATAGCTTCTCAAGTTCAGAGAAGAGTGTATAAAGTTGTTTCTACATGTGGTGAAGTCCCACAAGTAGAGCAGAAGTCCCATTATGGGAAAGAGGTAGAAATCAGTAGTAATTCAGAGGAAATACTAATGAATATCACAGAATAGTGAGAGAACAAGTGTAAAAGACATCAAAATGTAAGTCTCTAGTCTAGAAAGGATGTTATACACTACAGAAATCCTTGAAATAGAGTTACTTCACAAGAAAACAGTGTTTCAACCCACTATAATTCACTGAAATGTAGTACTCAACTGTAAAACAGTTGAAAGACAAGTGTATATAGCTTCTCAAGTTCAGAGAAAAGTGTATAAAGTTGTTTCTACATGTGGTGAAGTCCCACAAGTCGAAAAGAAGGCCCATTATAGGAAACAGCTAGAAATCAGTAGTAATTCAGAGGAAATACTAATGAATATCATAGAATTGTGTGAGAATAAGTGTAAAAGACATCAAAATGTAACTCTCTAGTCTAGAAAGGATGTTATACACTACAGAAATCCTTGAAATAGAGTTACTTCTCAAGAAAACAGTGTTTCAACCCACTATAATTGACTGAAAAGTAGTATTTAACTGTAAAACAGTTGAAAGACAAGTTTATATAGCTTCGCAAGTCCACAGAATACTGTATAAAGTTGTTTCTACAGGTGGTGAAGTCCCACAAGTAGAAAAGAAGGCCCATTATAGGAAACGGCTAGAAATCAGTAGTCATTCAGAGCAAATACTAATGAATATCACATAATAGAGAGAGAACAAGTGTAAAAGACATCAAAATGAAAGTGTCTAGTCTAGAAAGGATATTGTACACTACAGAAATCCTTGAAATAGAGTTACTTCACAAGAAAACAGTGTTTCAACCCACTAGAATTCACTGAAAAGTAGTACTCAACTGTAAAACAGTTGAAAGACAAGTGTATATAGCTTCTCAAGTTCAGAGAAAACTGTATAAAGTTGTTTGTACATGTGGTGAAGTCCCACAAGTAGAAAATAAGGCCCATTATAGGAAACAGCTAGAAATCAGTAGTAATTCAGAGGAAATACTAATGAATATCATAGAATTGTGTGAGAACAAGTGTAAAAGACATCAAAATGTAAGTCTCTAGTCTAGAAAGGATGTTATACACTACAGAAATCCTTGAAATAGAGTTACTTCTCAAGAAAACAGTGTTTCAACCCACTATAATTCACTGAAAAGTAGTATTCAACTGTAAAACAGTTGAAAGACAAGTGTATATAGCTTCTCCAGTTCAGGGAAGAGTGTATAAACTTGTTTCTACATGTGGTGAAGTCCCACAAGTCGAAAAGAAGGCCCATTATAGGAAACAGCTAGAAATCAGTAGTCATTCAGAGCTAATACTAATGAATATCACATCATAGAGAGAGAACAAGTGTAAAAGACATCAAAATGTAAGTCTCTAGTCTAGAAAGGATGTTGTACACTGCAGAAATCCTTGAAATAGAGTTAGTTCACATGAAACCAGTGTTTGAAACCACCGGAATTCACTGAAAAGTAGTACTCAACTGTAAAACAGTTGAAAGACAAGTTTATATAGCTTCGCAAGTCCACAGAAGACTGTATAAAGTTGTTTCTACATGTGGTGAAGTCCCACAAGTATACCAGAAGGCCCATTATAGGAAACAGCTAGAAAACAGTAGTAATTCAGAGGAAATACTAATGAATATCATAGAATTGTGTGAGAACAAGTGTAAAAGACATCAAAATGTAAGTCTCTAGTCTAGAAAGGATGTTATACACTACAGAAATCCTTGAAATAGAGTTACTTCTCAAGAAAACAGTGTTTCAACCCACTATAATTGACTGAAAAGCAGTATTCAACTGTAAAACAGTTGAAAGACAAGTGTATATAGCTTCTCCAGTTCAGTGAAGAGTGTATAAAGTTGTTTCTACATGTGGTGAAGTCCCACAAGTCGAAAAGAAGGCCCATTATAGGAAACAGCTAGAAATCAGTAGTCATTCAGAGCAAATACTAATGAATATCACATAATAGAGAGAGAACAACTGTAAAAGACATCAAAATGTAAGTCTCTAGTCTAGAAAGGATGTTGTCCACTGCAGAAATCCTTGAAATAGAGTTAGTTCACATGAAACCAGTGTTTCAAACCACCAGAATGCACTGAAAAGTAGTATTTAACTGTAAAACAGTTGAAAGACAAGTGTATATAGCTTCTCAAGTTCAGAGAAGAGTGTATAAAGTTGTTTCTACATATGGTGAAGTCCCACAAGTAGAGCAGAAGGCCCATTATGGGAAAGAGGTAGAAATCAGTAGTAATTCAGAGGAAATACTAATGAATATCACAGAATAGTGAGAGAACAAGTGTAAAAGACATCTAAATGTAAGTCTCTAGTCTAGAAAGGATGTTGTACACTGCAGAAATCCTTGAAATAGAGTTAGTTCACATGAAACCAGTGTTTGAAACCACCGGAATTCACTGAAAAGTAGTACTCAACTGTAAAACAGTTGAAAGACAAGTTTATATAGCTTCGGAAGTCCACAGAAGACTGTATAAAGTTGTTTCTACATGTGGTGAAGGCCCACAAGTATACCAGAAGGCCCATTATAGGAAACAGCTAGAAAACAGTAGTAATTCAGAGGAAATACTAATGAATATCATAGAATTGTGTGAGAACAAGTGTAAAAGACATCAAAATGTAAGTCTCTAGTTTAGAAAGGATGTTATACACTACAGAAATCCTTGAAATAGAGTTACTTCTCAAGAAAACAGTGTTTCAACCCACTATAATTGACTGAAAAGTAGTATTTAACTGTAAAACAGTTGAAAGACAAGTGTATATAGCTTCTCCAGTTCAGGGAAGAGTGTATAAAGTTGTTTCTACATGTGGTGAAGTCCCACAAGTCGAAAAGAAGGCCCATTATAGGAAACAGCTAGAAATCAGTAGTCATTCGGAGCTAATACTAATGACTATCACATAATAGAGAGAGAACAAGTGTAAAAGACATCAAAATGTAAGTCTCTAGTCTAGAAAGGATGTTGTACACTGCAGAAATCCTTGAAATAGAGTTAGTTCACATGAAACCAGTGTTTCAAACCATGAGAATGCACTGAAAAGTAGTATTTAACTGTAAAACAGTTGAAAGACAAGTTTATATAGCTTCGCAAGTCCACAGAAGACTGTATAAAGTTGTTTCTACAGGTGGTGAAGTCCCACAAGTAGAAAAGAAGGCCCATTATAGGAAACGGCTAGAAATCAGTTGTCATTCAGAGCAAATACTAATGAATATCACATAATAGAGAGAGAACAAGTGTAAAAGACATCAAAATGAAAGTGTCTAGTCTAGAAAGGATGTTGTACACTACAGAAATCCTTGAAATAGAGTTACTTCACAAGAAAACAGTGTTTCAACCCACTAGAATTCACTGAAAAGTAGTATTCAACTGTAAAACAGTTGAAAGACAAGTTTATAGAGATGCACAAGTTCAGAGAAGAGTGTATAAAGTTGTTTCTACATGTGGTGAAGTCCCACAAGTAGAAAAGAAGGCCCATTATAGGAAACAGCTAGAAATCAGTAGTCATTCAGAGCTAATACTAATGAATATCATAGAATTGTGTGAGAACAAGTGTAAAAGACATCAAAATGTAAGTCTCTAGTCTAGAAAGGATGTTATACACTACAGAAATCCTTGAAATAGAGTTACTTCTCAAGAAAACAGTGTTTCAACCCACTATAATTGACTGAAAAGTAGTATTCAACTGTAAAACAGTTGAAAGACAAGTGTATATAGCTTCTCCAGTTCAGTGAAGAGTGTATAAAGTTGTTTCTACATGTGGTGAAGTCCCACAAGTCGAAAAGAAGGCCCATTATAGGAAACAGCTAGAAATCAGTAGTCATTCAGAGCAAATACTAATGAATATCACATAATAGAGAGAGAACAAGTGTAAAAGACATCAAAATGAAAGTGTCTAGTCTAGAAAGGATATTGTACACTACAGAAATCCTTGAAATAGAGTTACTTCACAAGAAAACAGTGTTTCAACCCACTAGAATTCACTGAAAAGTAGTACTCAACTGTAAAACAGTTGAAAGACAAGTGTATATAGCTTCTCAATTCAGAGAAAACTGTATAAAGTTGTTTCTACATATGGTGAAGTCCCACAAGTAGAGCAGAAGGCCCATTATGGGAAAGAGGTAGAAATCAGTAGTAATTCAGAGGAAATACTAATGAATATCACAGAATAGTGAGAGAACAAGTGTAAAAGACATCTAAATGTAAGTCTCTAGTCTAGAAAGGATGTTGTACACTGCAGAAATCCTTGAAATAGAGTTAGTTCACATGGAACCAGTGTTTGAAACCACCGGAATTCACTGAAAAGTAGTACTCAACTGTAAAACAGTTGAAAGACAAGTTTATATAGCTACGGAAGTCCACAGAAGACTGTATAAAGTTGTTTCTACATGTGGTGAAGGCCCACAAGTATACCAGAAGGCCCATTATAGGAAACAGCTAGAAAACAGTAGTAATTCAGAGGAAATACTAATGAATATCATAGAATTGTGTGAGAACAAGTGTAAAAGACATCAAAATGTAAGTCTCTAGTCTAGAAAGGATGTTATACACTACAGAAATCCTTGAAATAGAGTTACTTCTCAAGAAAACAGTGTTTCAACCCACTATAATTGACTGAAAAGTAGTATTTAACTGTAAAACAGTTGAAAGACAAGTGTATATAGCTTCTCCAGTTCAGGGAAGAGTGTATAAAGTTGTTTCTACATGTGGTGAAGTCCCACAAGTCGAAAAGAAGGCCCATTATAGGAAACAGCTAGAAATCAGTAGTCATTCGGAGCTAATACTAATGACTATCACATAATAGAGAGAGAACAAGTGTAAAAGACATCAAAATGTAAGTCTCTAGTCTAGAAAGGATGTTGTACACTGCAGAAATCCTTGAAATAGAGTTAGTTCACATGAAACCAGTGTTTGAAACCACCGGAATTCACTGAAAAGTAGTACTCAACTGTAAAACAGTTGAAAGACAAGTTTATATAGCTTCGGAAGTCCACAGAAGACTGTATAAAGTTGTTTCTACATGTGGTGAAGGCCCACAAGTATACCAGAAGGCCCATTATAGGAAACAGCTAGAAAACAGTAGTAATTCAGAGGAAATACTAATGAATATCATAGAATTGTGTGAGAACAAGTGTAAAAGACATCAAAATGTAACTCTCTAGTCTAGAAAGGATGTTATACACTACAGAAATCCTTGAAATAGAGTTACTTCTCAAGAAAACAGTGTTTCAACCCACTATAATTGACTGAAAAGTAGTATTTAACTGTAAAACAGTTGAAAGACAAGTTTATATAGCTTCGCAAGTCCACAGAATACTGTATAAAGTTGTTTCTACAGGTGGTGAAGTCCCACAAGTAGAAAAGAAGGCCCATTATAGGAAACGGCTAGAAATCAGTAGTCATTCAGAGCAAATACTAATGAATATCACATAATAGAGAGAGAACAAGTGTAAAAGACATCAAAATGAAAGTGTCTAGTCTAGAAAGGATATTGTACACTACAGAAATCCTTGAAATAGAGTTACTTCACAAGAAAACAGTGTTTCAACCCACTAGAATTCACTGAAAAGTAGTACTCAACTGTAAAACAGTTGAAAGACAAGTGTATATAGCTTCTCAAGTTCAGAGAAAACTGTATAAAGTTGTTTGTACATGTGGTGAAGTCCCACAAGTAGAAAATAAGGCCCATTATAGGAAACAGCTAGCAATAAGTAGTAATTCAGAGGAAATACTAATGAATATCATAGAATTGTGTGAGAACAAGTGTAAAAGACATCAAAATGTAAATTTATAGTCTAGAAAGGATGTTATACACTACAGAAATCCTTGAAATAGAGTTACTTCACAAGAAAACAGTGTTTCAACCCACTAGAATTCACTGAAAAGTAGTATTCAACTGTAAAACAGTTGAAAGACAAGTTTATAGAGATGCACAAGTTCAGAGAAGAGTGTATAAAGTTGTTTCTACATGTGGTGAAGTCCCACAAGTAGAAAAGAAGGCCCATTATAGGAAACAGCTAGAAATCAGTAGTAATTCAGAGGAAATACTAATGAGTATCATAGAATTGTGTGAGAACAAGTGTAAAAGACATCAAAATGTAAGTTTCTAGTCTAGAAAGGATGTTATACACTACAGAAATCCTTGAAATAGAGTTACTTCACAAGAAAACAGTGTTTCAACCCACTAGAATTCACTGAAAAGGAGTATTCAACTGTAAAACAGTTGAAAGACAAGTGTATATAGCTTCTCAAGTTCAGAGAAGAGTGTATAAAGTTGTTTCTACATGTGGTGAAGTCCCACAAGTAGAGCAGAAGTCCCATTATGGGAAAGAGGTAGAAATCAGTAGTAATTCAGAGGAAATACTAATGAATATCACAGAATAGTGAGAGAACAAGTGTAAAAGACATCAAAATGTAAGTCTCTAGTCTAGAAAGGATGTTATACACTACAGAAATCCTTGAAATAGAGTTACTTCACAAGAAAACAGTGTTTCAACCCACTATAATTCACTGAAATGTAGTACTCAACTGTAAAACAGTTGAAAGACAAGTGTATATAGCTTCTCAAGTTCAGAGAAAAGTGTATAAAGTTGTTTCTACATGTGGTGAAGTCCCACAAGTCGAAAAGAAGGCCCATTATAGGAAACAGCTAGAAATCAGTAGTAATTCAGAGGAAATACTAATGAATATCATAGAATTGTGTGAGAATAAGTGTAAAAGACATCAAAATGTAACTCTCTAGTCTAGAAAGGATGTTATACACTACAGAAATCCTTGAAATAGAGTTACTTCTCAAGAAAACAGTGTTTCAACCCACTATAATTGACTGAAAAGTAGTATTTAACTGTAAAACAGTTGAAAGACAAGTTTATATAGCTTCGCAAGTCCACAGAATACTGTATAAAGTTGTTTCTACAGGTGGTGAAGTCCCACAAGTAGAAAAGAAGGCCCATTATAGGAAACGGCTAGAAATCAGTAGTCATTCAGAGCAAATACTAATGAATATCACATAATAGAGAGAGAACAAGTGTAAAAGACATCAAAATGAAAGTGTCTAGTCTAGAAAGGATATTGTACACTACAGAAATCCTTGAAATAGAGTTACTTCACAAGAAAACAGTGTTTCAACCCACTAGAATTCACTGAAAAGTAGTACTCAACTGTAAAACAGTTGAAAGACAAGTGTATATAGCTTCTCAAGTTCAGAGAAAACTGTATAAAGTTGTTTGTACATGTGGTGAAGTCCCACAAGTAGAAAATAAGGCCCATTATAGGAAACAGCTAGAAATCAGTAGTAATTCAGAGGAAATACTAATGAATATCATAGAATTGTGTGAGAACAAGTGTAAAAGACATCAAAATGTAAGTCTCTAGTCTAGAAAGGATGTTATACACTACAGAAATCCTTGAAATAGAGTTACTTCTCAAGAAAACAGTGTTTCAACCCACTATAATTCACTGAAAAGTAGTATTCAACTGTAAAACAGTTGAAAGACAAGTGTATATAGCTTCTCCAGTTCAGGGAAGAGTGTATAAACTTGTTTCTACATGTGGTGAAGTCCCACAAGTCGAAAAGAAGGCCCATTATAGGAAACAGCTAGAAATCAGTAGTCATTCAGAGCTAATACTAATGAATATCACATCATAGAGAGAGAACAAGTGTAAAAGACATCAAAATGTAAGTCTCTAGTCTAGAAAGGATGTTGTACACTGCAGAAATCCTTGAAATAGAGTTAGTTCACATGAAACCAGTGTTTGAAACCACCGGAATTCACTGAAAAGTAGTACTCAACTGTAAAACAGTTGAAAGACAAGTTTATATAGCTTCGCAAGTCCACAGAAGACTGTATAAAGTTGTTTCTACATGTGGTGAAGTCCCACAAGTATACCAGAAGGCCCATTATAGGAAACAGCTAGAAAACAGTAGTAATTCAGAGGAAATACTAATGAATATCATAGAATTGTGTGAGAACAAGTGTAAAAGACATCAAAATGTAAGTCTCTAGTCTAGAAAGGATGTTATACACTACAGAAATCCTTGAAATAGAGTTACTTCTCAAGAAAACAGTGTTTCAACCCACTATAATTGACTGAAAAGCAGTATTCAACTGTAAAACAGTTGAAAGACAAGTGTATATAGCTTCTCCAGTTCAGTGAAGAGTGTATAAAGTTGTTTCTACATGTGGTGAAGTCCCACAAGTCGAAAAGAAGGCCCATTATAGGAAACAGCTAGAAATCAGTAGTCATTCAGAGCAAATACTAATGAATATCACATAATAGAGAGAGAACAACTGTAAAAGACATCAAAATGTAAGTCTCTAGTCTAGAAAGGATGTTGTCCACTGCAGAAATCCTTGAAATAGAGTTAGTTCACATGAAACCAGTGTTTCAAACCACCAGAATGCACTGAAAAGTAGTATTTAACTGTAAAACAGTTGAAAGACAAGTGTATATAGCTTCTCAAGTTCAGAGAAGAGTGTATAAAGTTGTTTCTACATATGGTGAAGTCCCACAAGTAGAGCAGAAGGCCCATTATGGGAAAGAGGTAGAAATCAGTAGTAATTCAGAGGAAATACTAATGAATATCACAGAATAGTGAGAGAACAAGTGTAAAAGACATCTAAATGTAAGTCTCTAGTCTAGAAAGGATGTTGTACACTGCAGAAATCCTTGAAATAGAGTTAGTTCACATGAAACCAGTGTTTGAAACCACCGGAATTCACTGAAAAGTAGTACTCAACTGTAAAACAGTTGAAAGACAAGTTTATATAGCTTCGGAAGTCCACAGAAGACTGTATAAAGTTGTTTCTACATGTGGTGAAGGCCCACAAGTATACCAGAAGGCCCATTATAGGAAACAGCTAGAAAACAGTAGTAATTCAGAGGAAATACTAATGAATATCATAGAATTGTGTGAGAACAAGTGTAAAAGACATCAAAATGTAAGTCTCTAGTTTAGAAAGGATGTTATACACTACAGAAATCCTTGAAATAGAGTTACTTCTCAAGAAAACAGTGTTTCAACCCACTATAATTGACTGAAAAGTAGTATTTAACTGTAAAACAGTTGAAAGACAAGTGTATATAGCTTCTCCAGTTCAGGGAAGAGTGTATAAAGTTGTTTCTACATGTGGTGAAGTCCCACAAGTCGAAAAGAAGGCCCATTATAGGAAACAGCTAGAAATCAGTAGTCATTCGGAGCTAATACTAATGACTATCACATAATAGAGAGAGAACAAGTGTAAAAGACATCAAAATGTAAGTCTCTAGTCTAGAAAGGATGTTGTACACTGCAGAAATCCTTGAAATAGAGTTAGTTCACATGAAACCAGTGTTTCAAACCATGAGAATGCACTGAAAAGTAGTATTTAACTGTAAAACAGTTGAAAGACAAGTTTATATAGCTTCGCAAGTCCACAGAAGACTGTATAAAGTTGTTTCTACAGGTGGTGAAGTCCCACAAGTAGAAAAGAAGGCCCATTATAGGAAACGGCTAGAAATCAGTTGTCATTCAGAGCAAATACTAATGAATATCACATAATAGAGAGAGAACAAGTGTAAAAGACATCAAAATGAAAGTGTCTAGTCTAGAAAGGATGTTGTACACTACAGAAATCCTTGAAATAGAGTTACTTCACAAGAAAACAGTGTTTCAACCCACTAGAATTCACTGAAAAGTAGTATTCAACTGTAAAACAGTTGAAAGACAAGTTTATAGAGATGCACAAGTTCAGAGAAGAGTGTATAAAGTTGTTTCTACATGTGGTGAAGTCCCACAAGTAGAAAAGAAGGCCCATTATAGGAAACAGCTAGAAATCAGTAGTCATTCAGAGCTAATACTAATGAATATCATAGAATTGTGTGAGAACAAGTGTAAAAGACATCAAAATGTAAGTCTCTAGTCTAGAAAGGATGTTATACACTACAGAAATCCTTGAAATAGAGTTACTTCTCAAGAAAACAGTGTTTCAACCCACTATAATTGACTGAAAAGTAGTATTCAACTGTAAAACAGTTGAAAGACAAGTGTATATAGCTTCTCCAGTTCAGTGAAGAGTGTATAAAGTTGTTTCTACATGTGGTGAAGTCCCACAAGTCGAAAAGAAGGCCCATTATAGGAAACAGCTAGAAATCAGTAGTCATTCAGAGCAAATACTAATGAATATCACATAATAGAGAGAGAACAAGTGTAAAAGACATCAAAATGAAAGTGTCTAGTCTAGAAAGGATATTGTACACTACAGAAATCCTTGAAATAGAGTTACTTCACAAGAAAACAGTGTTTCAACCCACTAGAATTCACTGAAAAGTAGTACTCAACTGTAAAACAGTTGAAAGACAAGTGTATATAGCTTCTCAATTCAGAGAAAACTGTATAAAGTTGTTTCTACATATGGTGAAGTCCCACAAGTAGAGCAGAAGGCCCATTATGGGAAAGAGGTAGAAATCAGTAGTAATTCAGAGGAAATACTAATGAATATCACAGAATAGTGAGAGAACAAGTGTAAAAGACATCTAAATGTAAGTCTCTAGTCTAGAAAGGATGTTGTACACTGCAGAAATCCTTGAAATAGAGTTAGTTCACATGGAACCAGTGTTTGAAACCACCGGAATTCACTGAAAAGTAGTACTCAACTGTAAAACAGTTGAAAGACAAGTTTATATAGCTACGGAAGTCCACAGAAGACTGTATAAAGTTGTTTCTACATGTGGTGAAGGCCCACAAGTATACCAGAAGGCCCATTATAGGAAACAGCTAGAAAACAGTAGTAATTCAGAGGAAATACTAATGAATATCATAGAATTGTGTGAGAACAAGTGTAAAAGACATCAAAATGTAAGTCTCTAGTCTAGAAAGGATGTTATACACTACAGAAATCCTTGAAATAGAGTTACTTCTCAAGAAAACAGTGTTTCAACCCACTATAATTGACTGAAAAGTAGTATTTAACTGTAAAACAGTTGAAAGACAAGTGTATATAGCTTCTCCAGTTCAGGGAAGAGTGTATAAAGTTGTTTCTACATGTGGTGAAGTCCCACAAGTCGAAAAGAAGGCCCATTATAGGAAACAGCTAGAAATCAGTAGTCATTCGGAGCTAATACTAATGACTATCACATAATAGAGAGAGAACAAGTGTAAAAGACATCAAAATGTAAGTCTCTAGTCTAGAAAGGATGTTGTACACTGCAGAAATCCTTGAAATAGAGTTAGTTCACATGAAACCAGTGTTTGAAACCACCGGAATTCACTGAAAAGTAGTACTCAACTGTAAAACAGTTGAAAGACAAGTTTATATAGCTTCGGAAGTCCACAGAAGACTGTATAAAGTTGTTTCTACATGTGGTGAAGGCCCACAAGTATACCAGAAGGCCCATTATAGGAAACAGCTAGAAAACAGTAGTAATTCAGAGGAAATACTAATGAATATCATAGAATTGTGTGAGAACAAGTGTAAAAGACATCAAAATGTAACTCTCTAGTCTAGAAAGGATGTTATACACTACAGAAATCCTTGAAATAGAGTTACTTCTCAAGAAAACAGTGTTTCAACCCACTATAATTGACTGAAAAGTAGTATTTAACTGTAAAACAGTTGAAAGACAAGTTTATATAGCTTCGCAAGTCCACAGAATACTGTATAAAGTTGTTTCTACAGGTGGTGAAGTCCCACAAGTAGAAAAGAAGGCCCATTATAGGAAACGGCTAGAAATCAGTAGTCATTCAGAGCAAATACTAATGAATATCACATAATAGAGAGAGAACAAGTGTAAAAGACATCAAAATGAAAGTGTCTAGTCTAGAAAGGATATTGTACACTACAGAAATCCTTGAAATAGAGTTACTTCACAAGAAAACAGTGTTTCAACCCACTAGAATTCACTGAAAAGTAGTACTCAACTGTAAAACAGTTGAAAGACAAGTGTATATAGCTTCTCAAGTTCAGAGAAAACTGTATAAAGTTGTTTGTACATGTGGTGAAGTCCCACAAGTAGAAAATAAGGCCCATTATAGGAAACAGCTAGAAATCAGTAGTAATTCAGAGGAAATACTAATGAATATCATAGAATTGTGTGAGAACAAGTGTAAAAGACATCAAAATGTAAGTCTCTAGTCTAGAAAGGATGTTATACACTACAGAAATCCTTGAAATAGAGTTACTTCACAAGAAAACAGTGTTTCAACCCACTAGAATTCACTGAAAAGTAGTATTCAACTGTAAAACAGTTGAAAGACAAGTTTATAGAGATGCACAAGTTCAGAGAAGAGTGTATAAAGTTGTTTCTACATGTGGTGAAGTCCCACAAGTAGAAAAGAAGGCCCATTATAGGAAACAGCTAGAAATCAGTAGTAATTCAGAGGAAATACTAATGAGTATCATAGAATTGTGTGAGAACAAGTGTAAAAGACATCAAAATGTAAGTTTCTAGTCTAGAAAGGATGTTATACACTACAGAAATCCTTGAAATAGAGTTACTTCACAAGAAAACAGTGTTTCAACCCACTAGAATTCACTGAAAAGGAGTATTCAACTGTAAAACAGTTGAAAGACAAGTGTATATAGCTTCTCAAGTTCAGAGAAGAGTGTATAAAGTTGTTTCTACATGTGGTGAAGTCCCACAAGTAGAGCAGAAGTCCCATTATGGGAAAGAGGTAGAAATCAGTAGTAATTCAGAGGAAATACTAATGAATATCACAGAATAGTGAGAGAACAAGTGTAAAAGACATCAAAATGTAAGTCTCTAGTCTAGAAAGGATGTTATACACTACAGAAATCCTTGAAATAGAGTTACTTCACAAGAAAACAGTGTTTCAACCCACTATAATTCACTGAAATGTAGTACTCAACTGTAAAACAGTTGAAAGACAAGTGTATATAGCTTCTCAAGTTCAGAGAAAAGTGTATAAAGTTGTTTCTACATGTGGTGAAGTCCCACAAGTCGAAAAGAAGGCCCATTATAGGAAACAGCTAGAAATCAGTAGTAATTCAGAGGAAAATACTAATGAATATCATAGAATTGTGTGAGAATAAGTGTAAAAGGACATCAAAATGTAACTCTCTAGTCTAGAAAGGATGTTATACACTACAGAAATCCTTGAAATAGAGTTACTTCTCAAGAAAAACAGTGTTTTCAACCCACTATAATTGACTGAAAAGTAGTATTTAACTGTAAAAACAGTTTGAAAGACAAGTTTATATAGCTTCGCAAGTCCACAGAATACTGTATAAAGTTGTTTCTACAGGTGGTGAAGTCCCACAAGTAGAAAAGAAGGCCCATTATAGGAAACGGCTAGAAATCAGTAGTCATTCAGAGCAAATACTAATGAATATCACATAATAGAGAGAGAAACAAGTGTAAAAGACATCAAAATGAAAGTGTCTAGTCTAGAAAGGATATTGTACACTACAGAAATCCTTGAAATAGAGTTACTTCACAAGAAAACAGTGTTTTCAACCCACTAGAATTCACTGAAAAGTAGTACTCAACTGTAAAACAGTTGAAAGACAAGTGTATATAGCTTCTCAAGTTCAGAGAAAACTGTATAAAGTTGTTTGTACATGTGGTGAAGTCCCACAAGTAGAAAATAAGGCCCATTATAGGAAACAGCTAGAAATCAGTAGTAATTCAGAGGAAATACTAATGAATATCATAGAATTGTGTGAGAACAAGTGTAAAAGACATCAAAATGTAAGTCTCTAGTCTAGAAAGGATGTTATACACTACAGAAATCCTTGAAATAGAGTTTACTTCACAAGAAAACAGTGTTTTCAACCCACTATAATTCACTGAAAAGTAGTATTCAACTGTAAAAACAGTTGAAAGACAAGTGTATATAGCTTCTCCAGTTCAGGGAAGAGTGTATAAACTTGTTTCTACATGTGGTGAAGTCCCACAAGTCGAAAAGAAGGCCCATTATAGGAAACAGCTAGAAATCAGTAGTCATTCAGAGCTAATACTAATGAATATCACATCATAGAGAGAGAACAAGTGTAAAAGACATCAAAAATGTAAGTCTCTAGTCTAGAAAGGATGTTGTACACTGCAGAAATCCTTGAAATAGAGTTAGTTCACATGAAACCAGTGTTTGAAACCACCGGAATTCACTGAAAAGTAGTACTCAACTGTAAAACAGTTGAAAGACAAGTTTATATAGCTTCGCAAGTCCACAGAAGACTGTATAAAGTTGTTTTCTACATGTGGTGAAGTCCCACAAGTATACCAGAAGGGCCCATTATAGGAAAACAGCTAGAAAAACAGTAGTAATTCAATATCATAGAATTGTGTGAGAACAAGTGTAAAAGACATCAAAATGTAAGTCTCTAGTCTAGAAAGGATGTTATACACTACAGAAATCCTTGAAATAGAGTTACTTCTCAAGAAAACAGTGTTTCAACCCACTATAATTGACTGAAAAGCAGTATTCAACTCTAAAACAGTTGAAAGACAAGTGTATATAGCTTCTCCAGTTCAGTGAAGAGTGTATAAAGTTGTTTCTACATGTGGTGAAGTCCCACAAGTCGAAAAGAAGGCCCATTATAGGAAACAGCTAGAAATCAGTAGTCATTCAGAGCAAATACTAATGAATATCACATAATAGAGAGAGAACAACTGTAAAAGACATCAAAATGTAAGTCTCTAGTCTAGAAAGGATGTTGTCCACTGCAGAAATCCTTGAAATAGAGTTAGTTCACATGAAACCAGTGTTTCAAACCACCAGAATGCACTGAAAAGTAGTATTTAACTGTAAAACAGTTGAAAGACAAGTGTATATAGCTTCTCAAGTTCAGAGAAGAGTGTATAAAGTTGTTTCTACATATGGTGAAGTCCCACAAGTAGAGCAGAAGGCCCATTATGGGAAAGAGGTAGAAATCAGTAGTAATTCAGAGGAAATACTAATGAATATCACAGAATAGTGAGAGAACAAGTGTAAAAGACATCTAAATGTAAGTCTCTAGTCTAGAAAGGATGTTGTACACTGCAGAAATCCTTGAAATAGAGTTAGTTCACATGAAACCAGTGTTTGAAACCACCGGAATTCACTGAAAAGTAGTACTCAACTGTAAAACAGTTGAAAGACAAGTTTATATAGCTTCGGAAGTCCACAGAAGACTGTATAAAGTTGTTTCTACATGTGGTGAAGGCCCACAAGTATACCAGAAGGCCCATTATAGGAAACAGCTAGAAAACAGTAGTAATTCAGAGGAAATACTAATGAATATCATAGAATTGTGTGAGAACAAGTGTAAAAGACATCAAAATGTAAGTCTCTAGTTTAGAAAGGATGTTATACACTACAGAAATCCTTGAAATAGAGTTACTTCTCAAGAAAACAGTGTTTCAACCCACTATAATTGACTGAAAAGTAGTATTTAACTGTAAAACAGTTGAAAGACAAGTGTATATAGCTTCTCCAGTTCAGGGAAGAGTGTATAAAGTTGTTTCTACATGTGGTGAAGTCCCACAAGTCGAAAAGAAGGCCCATTATAGGAAACAGCTAGAAATCAGTAGTCATTCGGAGCTAATACTAATGACTATCACATAATAGAGAGAGAACAAGTGTAAAAGACATCAAAATGTAAGTCTCTAGTCTAGAAAGGATGTTGTACACTGCAGAAATCCTTGAAATAGAGTTAGTTCACATGAAACCAGTGTTTCAAACCATGAGAATGCACTGAAAAGTAGTATTTAACTGTAAAACAGTTGAAAGACAAGTTTATATAGCTTCGCAAGTCCACAGAAGACTGTATAAAGTTGTTTCTACAGGTGGTGAAGTCCCACAAGTAGAAAAGAAGGCCCATTATAGGAAACGGCTAGAAATCAGTTGTCATTCAGAGCAAATACTAATGAATATCACATAATAGAGAGAGAACAAGTGTAAAAGACATCAA